>NC_056746.1:1527408530-1527451030 GCF_019279795.1 Protopterus annectens
AATAATTAAAAATATATATAAAATGTTAGTTTATAAAATATATATTTAAGACAAGAGATATATATGTGTAGTATATTAATGTAATAAATAATTATATATAATATAAATTGATGTTTATATGATGTACATATGATAAGACAAAGCAAACGCATTACTTAATTCTATGTCTTCTATTTTTCAATACTGGTTTAAGGGGAACTTTATCGTTTAAACCAGGAAATAAATGTGCCATAGTTTTAATAATCCAAGTTGTTTCAACAGATTCTGTATAATTTTTGATATCACCACCTCTAATATTTGTGTTAATGACTTGTAATACAGTGAACCTGAAATTATGTGTAATATCTGTATGCAATATATGTTTTGAAAGTGCATTTGCAGTTGATTGAATGTGTATTTGATACAGATGTTCTCTAATACGTTCTTTTAACATTCTGTTAGTTTTGCCTATATAGTAGGAAGAGCATTTTGTGCAACAGGCAATATAAATAACATTTTTAGTATTACATGATCCATTAGCTGTTAAGTAGAAGGTTTCATAAGTAATGGGATGTATAAAAACATTTTTATTTTCAACATATTTGCAATAATTACAACTATTACAAGGAATAGTTCCTGTAAGTACTTCAGGTTCATTTTTTATAAAAGTAGGATGACATAACATTTTATATAAGTTATTCTTATTTCGATAAGCAAAATGTGGTTTGTCTTCCAAAAATTTGAATATTTCTGGTTCAATTTTTAATATATCCCAATATTTTGTAATTATACTAGTAATAAAATGTATATCTTGTGTATAATGTATAGGAAATCTTAGTTTGCTTGATTCATTATTCAAAGAATTATTATTTTGATTTCTATATCTAACAAGACCAGGTTCAGAAAAAATAGGGCAGGCAGAATCACTGCGTAGCTCAGTAACCATACTAATTGTGTGACTAATTTCAGATGTTTTATATTTTCTATCATGAAACCTGGTTCCAAGAGCTAACATTTCCTTATCATATTGTTCCCTGTTTGAATTTAATCTAGAAGTTCTAATGCATTGGCCCTTTAGCACGTTTCTAAAGACATGTGAAGGATGCATGCTCTCTCTCTATGCAGTAAGATGTTTCTGTGACATACTTTACGGTGAACACCTGTATTAAAGTTACCATCAGTCATGCGCCATATATTAATATCCAAAAAAGATATCGTATTATTGGAACTAGTCATAACAAAACTTAAGAAAGGACATGAAGTGTTAACTTGTTCTTCAAAAGAGAGCAGACTATTATAACTTCCTTTCCAAAGAAAGAATAAATCATCCACAAAACGCTTATAGAATAGTACATTCTGCTGGTATAAAATAAGTTGATGCAGATGTTTGTCTTCCCAAAAGGCCATAACTAGATTGGCGTAGCTATTGGCACAGGATGTGCCCATAGCTACGCCATCTTTTTGCATGTAAAAATGGTTATTAAACACAAATATATTACTCTCCAGTACAATTCCCAACAAGGAGCAAATAAAATCAATTTTATAGATGGTAAAATCTGAGTGTATTTTCAGATATTCACAAACATATTCTATACCTTTCTCATTGGGAATATTTGTAAATAAGGATTTGACATCCATGGTGACTAATATTAAGTCTACATATTGACTTTTATCCTTAGTTATCTCATAAAAATCTAATAAAAATTCTTTAGAATCCTTTAAAATGTTATTGTTAGCATTAACAAAAGGTCTTAAAGTTTTTTCTAAAAAATAAGAAATATTTTCAGTCACCCAACCACGTCCTGAGACTATAGGTCTCATGGGCGGATTTACAGAATCCTTATGAATTTTAGGAAGACCTTGGATGAATGGAATAGTAGGTTCATCCAAAAATAAATAATCATATAAATGGTAGTCTATAACACCCATCCTATACAAGTCATCTAAATTATTGTATACATTTTGTACTATTTGTTTTATTTCATTTAAAGATATTGTCTTATAGAATTTTCCATCTGATAACATATTAGACATTTTCTTATTGTAGTCAGTGTTATCAAAAATAACCTTTGTCAGCTGGCCTTATTATAATATTTTTGTCATCAGTCAAATCACGAAGTGCCTTCTTTTGTTTAAAATTTAAATTATTTCTTAAACAACTATGTTTCTTACTACTATCTGAGTGTATACAGTAGAGTGCTTTTTCAACTGCTTTACTAAATACCTCTATGGTAGGATGTAAATTTGGGTTAAATAAGCTAGGTTTTTTAAAACAATCATGATACTCACTAATATTTTTTGAATACATAACTTTAAGTTCCTTGTAAATAGCTTTAAATCTAAAATTGTATCAGTTATATTACTTTGTCTACTTGGAACAAAGGACAATCCTTTGTTAAGTAGTTCACTTTCATATTTATTAATAGGTCTATGAGATAGATTATGAATCAGGTTAACTTCTCCCACATCTTTTTCAGTGTGGGTTCCCTTATATCGTTGGTTTGGGCCTTTCGTTTTTGCCTGCCCCTGCTCATAGACCAATTCCTCCCTTTCTGAAAGTTGTCCGATATGGGGAAAGGGAATTGCATTTCATTATCTGCATTGTTTCTTAAAGCACTACGTTTACTGCGTACTACTTGTGTGAAACTGTTATCATTAGTAAAAGGAACATCATTGTTAACGTTGGAAGTGTTAACAGTTTGTGTTATATTTGTTAAAGAAATACCAGACACATCCGTTGTAGCAACATTCAAAGAATTTACATCTGTAACACAAGAATTAACTAAGGCACTGTTGTCAGCATCATTAACTACATTACTATTCGAGATAGAGTCACAAGCTTGTCTATTTCTATTAACATCATTGTTTGCATGATAAACTGTAACATTCCTAGGCCAAGTAAATACTTGGCCGTTAGAAAAATCATATTTATCTCTCACTAGTTTATGTTTCTTTTGTTCAAAAATTCGTTTCTCATACAGAGAAACATTATCCATTACACGCTCTATTTTAGCGTCAATAAACTGTTCATTAAACTTATAAAGTTCAGTCTGTCTTTTTAAAATAGAGTCTTTCAATCTTTGTTCTTCTGGTTTAAAGAAATCATTCATTAATTTCATGTAATTTAAGCTCACCTCGATGTTTAACTTCTGCCATTGCTTTAACAATTCTGGATACGTATCGCGGGTTGTGGGCATTTTCAAAACCCGTAGCCCACGCGGTATAATCCGTTGAGAGATACAAACTTCGAAGTGAAATCTTTGCATTTCTAGTCTTTTCAGCTTAAGTAAATCAAATTCTAAAAGGTTCAGTTCACTATTAATGAGTTCAACGTCGTTACTGCTGAGATTAACTTCGTTATCTGTAGCACGAAGATCACAGTCCACCAAAGGATTCACGCTGTTATTCAAACAGCGTTGTAGTCTTTGTAGTTTGTAGTAAGTACATTTAGTTTTAAGACACTGCACACTTGGGCATGAAACACAGAGCATGGTAAGTGCACATTTTTTTTCATGAGTATAACAAATGTATACAGTTCAAGTACATAGTGCAACAATTTTTATAACAGAAATTGCAAGTAAATAAAAAAACTAAACTAATTAATGCTTAACGTGTATGCAGTTGGTCAGTGATAAAATAACATTTTCCTAACAGCAATTGTATTTGTTATATTCTGTAGGGTTCCCCCACCTCTAATGTTTTAACTTAAATTCTAACAATTTATTTTAATTTCTGACATGAAATTAGAGTACTACAGCTACCTGGTGTAAATTTTCTGAAGTCTATTTCCTCAAACTTCTAGGCTAGGAGATGAACATCAAAGTTAAAACTTAAGTTCATAAGTCTGATTGTCAAGCTTTCTCTGCTTTGGCCAGGCTCACAGCAGTTTGTTTTCAGTATTTAGTGATGACTGACAGTGTAGCTTCAAACCTCTAAGTATTTTTTAACCCTGTGAATACTTACCAGTTTTTCATAAGTTGATTTAAAATGTTGACCATGTATTTAGTTTTATTTTATTGTATTTGTAAGGAATGGGGATATACCAAAGTATTTAATTTGCTCCCTGGAATAAATCCTTTATGATGTCTCTTTTGCCATTTTTCCACCAGATGGCAATAGACACAATAGTATAAAATCAGCATCCTTTATATTAAAACTGCAGTGATTCTTCTCTTGCTGAAGGCAGATCTTTGCTAGTTTACTGTTTATTATTATTACTTTTTTGTAACGGTGGTCTTTTATGAGTTTATGGGAGCTTTTATTTGGTAGTCAGTGAGTAACATTTCATGTTCATCATATTGATCACTGCTGCAGTAGCCTTAGCTATATGGATTATATTCCTACCACAGATAATAGCCGACCAGGTTCCAAAGCTTCTTGGCGCCATTAACATTCCTAGCCTTAAAATAACTTTCCTGCAGAGGAAAGTGCTAAAACAGCAACACAAATGGTAAAACTGAAGATTTTTTTCCTCCTAAAGGGAACTTGTCTACCCATCAAAGGAGCAGCACAAACCGACAGTCGATCCTCGAAATCCTCAGAGGAACCTCAGAGACAAATACTCTTCAGCAGCAGTAAAGCTATGAAGGGCTTTGCACCCAAATTTGACTTTTAGTCAGCTCATCCCAAGGTGCCTGACAGGTTTGGAGTGTGGAAGGTGCCCTGAATCTTTGGAAGCTGGCTGGCTGTCATATCCTTGGCAGGATATAACCCGTATAGCTAAGGCAACTGCAACAGTGATCATTCAAACATCTGCTATTATGGTAAGTTTACTTAAACTGCTGTACTTTTCTTTCAGTTTATGCCCTTCCTTGTAGACTTGTGATGAAAGGATGTATTTTTTTAATTTTTAATGTTAAGTTCAGTGATGGCATTTATAAATTTTGAGAAATATTTCATTGCATCAAAGTCTATCTATGTCTGAGATTTTAGTGTCTTTGCAATAAAAAAAAAAAGAAAAAGTGCTAAAGAGCCTTTTTCCTCTCCTGCTAGCATATAAATTGAGAACACATTGCATTTTGAACAAAGGTTTATTAGAAGTTTCACAAATTTTCTTTTAAATGTTTGCCTATTTTTAAACTTTAGTGTTTGTTGGATGCTGCTGGGCAGTGTTTTATTTCTTGCTTTCTCTGCAGAATCTGCATTTTCTTTTTTTTTTTTTCTCTCCAAGGGTTTTTCTCTGAATGCTGCTGTTTTCCCCTTCCTCTCAGACATACAGTAGGTTAATTGGTAATCTTCCAAATTGCCTGTAGGTGTGCATATAGTGTGCAAGTGAGTGTACATAAGCATTTTGAGACAGACTGGTGCACTTTCCAGAATAAGATACAAAGCCTTACGCCCACTGGCTAATGAAATAGTGCCCCAGAAACCCTGTTTCGGATAAAGTAGATGATCGTAAAATGAATGGAAGAGAGATAAGTTACTTTGTAAATTTAGGTCTTGTTCAGATATGGCATTGGCACTCCCAGTACCTTTATCTTTGCTTTCTGGATACTGTCATGCTGTTCTGAATGCTTTTCACTGACTGAGCCAGGTAAGACTGTTAAGTTCAGAGATGAAGGCTAAATGCCACGTTTAGTTTAAGGGTGATATTCACAGTCCTACTCTGCACAAATGTGCAAGGTGAATGAATGTGTGAAACATGCTGCCTTGTCAATGTGTAACTGCAGTAAATGGAACGAGTGGCACTGAGTTTCACATCTGAAACCTGCAAAGAAATACCCACATAAACTGTAGGGCTGGAACTGTGTATAATTTGTATAAACTATGCAAGAATGCGTGCATATTTTGCATCGGTGTAATCACTGCTTATGTTTATAAATTCCAGTGTAACCTCTTATATTTTCATAAAATGGAGAAGGCTGCTTTACGATAATATTACATGCAAGAAGTTGTGTGTACTGGAGCTCAGCACTTCTTGTTAGTAGTTGAACTTATAGCAGTTTTGTTTAGTAGCCTTCCTATGCAATTGCTATTTTATGGACATCAGTTTATAGATTTTATAAGTATGGAAAGGGTAGAATAGGAAAGTGGGAATAAAATGGAGACCAGACAAGAGAAACACTGTAGGATCATGTAAGTATGCTGCGCTGGAGTAGATGGGAATATCTATACAAGGAAAGATGGGGAAGGAAAATGGGTAGAAAGAGAAGGAATGAGTGAGGGGTATGGAAAAAAAATGAGTATTAACAAAAACATATAAAGACAGACAGCAGATGGGTGGGTAGTCGCACAGTAGACTGGATTTAGAAGTGGAAGGGGAAGCAAACAGAGAGTGGACAAATGGTGATGGGGAGGATTTGTGGAAAAGTACAAGGATTGGCTTTGATATAGGAGAGTGGATGCACAGATGATGGGAGATGAGGAGAGACATGGGACTGCTGCTACTCTCAACTCAGCCTGGATACCCTCATAAGGAACCCTGCCCAGAGGGGCTTGGGTATGGAGACCCTGATGGTGAGGGGGGACAAGGCCTCTATTGGATTGTTGGTGGTAGCTGACCAAGTTACCAAAGCTTGCACTAACTGTGGGATACTATGATACAGGTCCTACCCCCTTTCCATATGTCCTGAAGGTATGCATACTGCCCTTTCAGGCTTCTCTATCATGGGCTGCCTACAAGGGGAGGGTGGAGCCACCACTTCCATCCTGTGGAGAATGTGCATGACAGGAAGGTGAAGATGATGGTGACCTGCCTCTTACCAGTGAAGGTAACTCAGGTTTATCAGGATTTGTAGAAGAGAAAATAAATAAATAAAATAAGGAAGAAAAAACAGTCATAAGTAATGGAATTCAGTAAATTATCTTGTAGTACTAGATGAAATCATAATTATTTGTTAATACTGCAATGATGTCAAATTAATCTAGATATTATGGTATTATACGCATGATTAGTAAACTGCATTTTACAATGACAGTACACGATTTACATATTTTAAATATTGCAATGCTTTACTAATCAGTGTAATAGTAATCTATGGTGTATTTTGTATACTGAAGCAGTAGTTTTTTTACGTGATTATTTTTTATTACTATTTTTTTTTTTTATTTGCGAGACAGAAGAGAAGCATTACTTACTGGATCGGGGGCCTAATCTTGCCATCCTCTGAAAGTAGAGTTTTTGAAAATCCTTGCATTTATATTTATATAAAAACATTTGTTGTATATATGAATTTTATTTTTTGACATTTGATTACCGGAAAAATCCAACTGGGGAGGAGCACATTTTCAGTGGAGGCCTGGGGAGAAAAGCTCCCAAGTATTGTAAAACATTTTAAGAATAATAATTTTACTATCTTTAAAATTAATACAAAGAAAACTTCAATTAAATTAACTATACCAAATTAGACATAATATGAAAACATTGGTTAAGAACAGATGCAAGTTATATGACAATGATTTAATATTTAGAGTAATTTTAGCCAGTTTATAGAGAAATTTAAGATATAATACAAACAGAAATTGTGATATGAAGTGAGAGAAAAGCAGGTTTATGGTATATTTATAGAGAAAGGCAGGGGAGAGAAATCGATACAGGTAAGGCATTGAGTGAAGAAGGGGGAGTTATGAGATATATGGTATGAATAGGTATTTGTTCACATTTAGGGATATAATTTATCCTGGTGTTGAGCAAAAACAGAGCCAGCTTTTATCTAGGAAATCTTTCAGAATGGTTTTCAAGGCTGGGACGAAGGGTACTGATGTGGTGGATTCAAGTAAGGAGTCCAGGTGTTCGCAACATGATACGAGTACAAACTGTTCAGCAGATTTGATAGATTTGTAGGCAGACAGGAGTTTTTGGACATTAGATCATAATGACCAACTATGAGTGTAGTTGTGTTGATTGTTATGTAGCAGTTTGGCTTTTTTAGGGTTTAGTGTTGCTCGTCCCTGTCTAACGTAGATGACAACCAGGTGGGGTATTTTGTTCAGGTGCTTTAATACATAGAAACACATCAGGATGGATAGTAGCATTATAAAATAAAAGCATGCATGCTTACCTCTCAACAGCTTACTACAAAATGGCAGTCAGACTTGCATATGCTCAGTATTTATACACTTGTGCAAGCCCTTGGATAGTTTCTTAAAGATGTATACACATACATTGATCTACATCCTCCCTCTTAAAAAGATTGCCCTTTGTAAAAACAATATTAGCATTAGACAGGCATTACTATAGACATTAGAAACAAATCACAATGTTCATGTCCAAGTTGTTGTGCATCTGTTACGTGGTCTGGAGATATGACCAAATCGTGTAACATAACAATCTGGACTGAATTTAGCAACAGGGACAGTCTTCTGTGAACATCTCATAACAGAAACATATGAATTCACCATAGGCACGGGAATATCCTCTGAAACCTCCTCTGGAATTGGAACACCAGACAATTCACTCTGAGATAGTCTTTCTCACAGGATATGTGCTGTGGTATAGGCTCTGACACCGGTATTAAATGTTTCCAATTCCACCTAAAGTCTGCTCCTTGTGATTCCACAATGTACAATCTCGGCTGTGGGCAAATATTCTTCACGACTCCAAGCCAATCATAACCTTTGGACGTTTGCATCATTACCACTTCTCCTTCTTGTAATGGATTGAGTGGTTTGCTGGTTAGGCTTTTCTTCAACAGATGGTTTTTCACTGACCTGTTGTTCTTAACACATGAAACCAACAGTTAACTACTAATTGATAATTTGGTTTGGTTTGTCTCGACAGAAGTCTCTGGGCAGGTGAACCAAGATGTTTATCACGAGGAATGTTTCTGAGATTCAGGAAAACATCACTGTTGTCTCATTTTGAGTACTAGTAACTGTTTTGTACTTTGAACTGCGCTTCTGCCAAACCATTTGACTCCGGGTACTCGAGGCTACTTGTGACATGAGTTATAGTCCCATTCTTCAGCAAACCTTTTGAACTGTTGGCTTGTAAACTGCATGCCATTGTCTGAAATAACTGTGCAGACTACCATGTACTACAAAATGACGCTTCATCTTAGTGATGACTGTACTGGATACTAGGTTAAGAAGTAGGTCAAACTCAAACCAATTTGAATAAGAGTCTACTAACACCATATAATGTGAACTATTCCACTCTAATATGTCTGTGACTACTGTTGACCAGGAATCTGGCTTAGCTGATGTGGTTCTTTCTGATGTTCTTTGTGTTTCACTGTTGTAGTCATCACCTGTGGGTTATCCCTGCTGTGGTAGCCATCAGCTGGCCCAAATACCAGAGTCAATGGTTTTCTGTGTGAGCTGCCATTGCCTGTAGTCATCAGGTCATCAGTGCTATAAAGCAAGGCAGCCGATGTCATTACATCAGTCTTTCTTGCCGTGGAGCCCGTAGCAGAAGCAGGTAGCATGAGTGCCGGTCGATCACTACTAGAAGTTGAATTTCAGCTGAAAACGTTTTAAGCTAAGTACCCCGTTAGGGATCCTTTTCTTGCACCAACCAATGTCCGAAAAAGTTAACCATTGTCTCTCCCCTGTGGAAAGCGGATCCCACATTGAGACTTCCATTCTTAGTGCATCACTTGTTTAGGCCCAGACCATGATGTCCCCCGTTGCTGGTTCTGTGCCCTCTCTAATGCGAGATCTATTCACCGTAGAGCTCTATTTGTTGACAGATTTTTGTGTTCCGTCTTCGCATTCCGATTTGGCATCCATCAGCCAACAATCTGTGGACATTCTGAAAAAAACGTAGAGATAGAGACAGACCACACAAGGTTAAACCTTCCGACGACGCTACTGCTAAGCAGGTCATCAGTTTTCCAGAATTCATCGAGGTGCTTTCGCAGCCACTGATGCCCGATTTGATATCTTAGCAGGCCTCTACTGAGACCCTTTCAGAGTCCAGTATGCCGCAGAAAACTTCTTCATCTTTTGAGCCTTTGGCTGTCTCTGCCTCTGTTGGGTACGGAGCCACGACTCAGGCACTGGCTTCCGAGGTGGCCTTTCACACTACTGATTCTAGAAAAAAAACGTCTTCACATCCAATACCGTTTCTCTCAGACCGATGGATTCTCACAGGTCTAGAAGCCAGGCCACTCCTAGGAAATCTGCTTCTAGCCACCATCTTGCTACTGCTCCACCACCCCAAGCACAAATGCTTAAAATGGCAGAGGATCTCATCTCCCTAATCCAGGGCAGTCAGGCCACTTCTTCTAAAAGGAAAAGGTACCCTTCTCCAGAAATTATGACAGAACAGGATTCTGAGGAATCTGACTATTCAGTTTTTGAAGAGGAACAGCATCCCTTAACTGCTTATGAGGATTCTGATAAAGAGGAATCCATACCTTCTGCTTTCCCTCCAGAGGACCTTTCCTTTGGGGAAACCATTCACTCCCTCAGGGAGCATTTCCATTGGGAATCTTAGGACTTCCCACAGTCTAAGAAAAGACTTAGAGTGTTTCTGGACCTGCCCCAGCACAGATCCCTGGCCATCCCCCCTATATTAGAAGTGGTGGATGTTGTTTTCCATGAATCCAGCTTAGCCCCTGACCCCCTCCCTCCTGCTCTCAGTAAACCTGACAGGTACTACAGAGTACTGGATTCTCACAAATACCTGTACAGAAATCCTGCTGCAGACCCAGTGGTCATTACACAGGGACCTAAAGGAGCTAAGACTAGTTCTGCCAAGAATCCTCTTCCTTCTGACAAGGACTCCAGAGCTCTGGACATATGGGGTAAAAAAGTATACACCTCTGCATCCTTAGCTATCAGAGGACTAGTTATCAGTTCCATAATGTCAACAGCACACTTTGGAACAATTAAAACAAAAGATTGCTACCTTCCTCATTGTGCCATTTCAAAAGAGTTAGCAGATTTACTGCACTCTGCTTGTCAAGTGGCCAAACACTCATTACAGTGTGGATATGACACCCTATAGACGACTCTAGCAGGGCAGCAGTGACAGGATCTGTTATTTGGAGACATGCTTGGCTGAAGGAACAACCTCTCCCTAATCCTGTCAAGTCTAAACTTATTGATGCACCCCTAGATAAGGAGCGCTTGTTTGGGGAAAAAGCAGAAGAGGTGCTTAAAAAGATGAAAGACAAAGCAAAATATATGCAAACAGTAAAAGATTTCTTTCAAGTTCAACCTCACAGTTTCAGCAGGAACTTTCCCTCTAAGCACTGGGCCTTCCATGCACCTAGCAGACAGGGCCAAGGTAAGCCCCGCAGGGACAGACCATCCAGGCCCCCATCCCAGAGCCAGCAGAGAAGCAAACAATAGACCACTTCCGTCTCTAAGGCAGGGAGTTCTAAGCCAAACTTCTCTGGCAAACACAATGACTCCCCCTCCTCTCTCTGCCCTCCCTTCACTCATCAAAAACTAGAAGGAAGGCTCTCCCTCTTCAAAGACAATTGGCTTTTTGCAACAAAGGACCAGTGGGTCTTAAAGATCATTTCTCAGGGATGCAAATTCTCTTTCAGTGAACTCCCAATTCCAAAAGAGGGTACCCAGAACTACCTCCAAATCAGTGGACAGAGGCATTGAAACAGGTCCAAACTCTCATATCCCAGGGGGCAGTAGAACCTGTCCCCTCAGATCAAATAGGCAAAGGCTTTTATTTCAAACTATTCCTTGTTCCCCGAAAAGAGGGCACCTGGTGCCCCATCCTGGATCTAGCCATTCTGAACACCTCTCTGGTGGTCCCCAGATTCTGAATGCTAACTTTGCAGCAGCTGCTGCCTATGTTAGCAAAAAATGCCTGGCTAGTGACCCTGGACCTAAAAGATGCCTACCTCCACATCCCTATCAGGGAATCGTGCAGAAAATTCCTGCGCTTCAGAGCAGGCTCACAACACTTTCAGTTCTCTGCGCTACCGTTTGGCTTATCTACTGCTCCCAGAGTATTCACCAAATGCTTGGCCCCAGCCATAGCATTTTGCAGACAGAGTGGTACACAGATTTACCCTTACCTGGACGACTGCCTCATTCAGGCAGAGTGGAAAGAAAAGCTGTTCCAGGATCTTCTCTTTGTCAAATCACTCTTAACTTCCCTAGAGTTCACCATCAGCGAGAAGAAATCAAAACAAAACCCCACCAGGAAGATCATTTTCTTGGGAGCTGTGCTAGACACAGCATCCCAAATGGCCTTCCTATCCCCAGAAAAGCAGTGCTTCCTGCCTCTCTACTTTACCCAGCTGGCTTCCAGAAGTCACCTCACTGCGAGGAAGCTCCTGCAAGCCCTGGGTACATGGCATCTTGCATCCTTCTCATTCATCTGGCCAGGCTTCACATGAGAACATTTCAGTGGTATTTAAAGAACCTTTGGTGCCAGTAGTGTCAGTCCCTAGAGACCTCTCTCCCTCTGATCCCATGTATAAGGGCCGAGTTTCTCTGGTGAGCAAGGCCTGTGCCAGGAACAAGGGTCTTCCCTTCATCCTCCACCCTTCCGGCCAGACCATCACCACCAACGCCTCAGACATTTCTTGAGGTGCTCACCTAGCAGGCAGGTGCACCCAAGGTCTTTGGGATGCCCAGCAACTTCACTTGCACATCAGTCAGAAAGAAATGATGACCGTACAAAAGGCTCTGACATCCTTCAAACCCCATCTCAGGCCAGGGGTTCTCCTTATAAAAACAGACAACACCACAGTAATGTGGTTTGTCAACAAACGGGTTGCAGGTTGGCCATGAGCCTCTGGCTTATAGCCACCTCCATGGGTCTACACCTAATTGGCCAATACTTACCACGGGTCAACAAAATCCTGGCAGACCACCTAAGCAGAAACTTACTGGACCCCCCACGTATGGCAGCTCCAGAGGGAAATCTTTCTGCAAATCACTCAGTAGTGGGGGA
The DNA here is from genome assembly GCF_019279795.1 of Protopterus annectens. Classification (NCBI taxonomy): domain Eukaryota; kingdom Metazoa; phylum Chordata; order Ceratodontiformes; family Protopteridae; genus Protopterus; species Protopterus annectens. Next base: position 1,527,421,321 of record NC_056746.1, read on the forward strand.
CTCCAGAAGTGGATCTCTTTGCCTCGCACTTCAACCACCAGCTGCAAAATTCTGTACTAGGGAGTATCACCTCCTAGCATTGAAGGTGGATGCCTTGACCTTCCCCTGGAACTTCCTCTCTGTGTACACGTTCCCTCCTCTGTCTTTTATTCCCAAGGTACTGATCAAAGTAAGGGAGGAGAGACCAAAGGCCTTCCTCATTGCTCCAGATTGGCCCAGACAGCATTGGTACTCCTTACTGCACAGCCTGACCTTACAGCCCCCCATGCAACTTCTCCTGATCTCAGACCTCTTGACCCAGGTGAGGGGGTGGATACTGCACCCAGACTTAGACTCTTAACCTTTCAGCATGGCTTATACCTTAAAGGCTAGCAAGGAGTCTCTGTTAAGCAAACAGATCTTAGACTTCATCACAGAGGCCAGAAGGCCCAGCACCAGAAAGTCATACACGGGGAAATGGAAAAGATTCTGCTCCTGGAACCATCCAAAGGGGGCCAGTACCTCCCATCCATCCATCCCTCTTATCTTGGATTACCTAGCCGAGTTGCTCAATAGTGGCCTCTCTTTCTCCTCTATTAAAATCCATGCCTCAGCCATTTCTGCCCATTACAATTCAGACCCACCCCTCTTCTCTCCTCCTTTGATTAAGCAATTCCTCAGAGGGGCTTCTAATATCAGACCTCCCAGAAGGCCTCCCACACCACCCTGGGACCTGAATTATGTTCTAGAAAAACTAACCTTACCTCCTGTCGATCCTGCTGCTTCTACAGAATTGAAGTACCTCTCCTGGAAGACTGCCTTCCTACTAGCTATCACCTCAGTCAGAAGGGTATCAGAACTTCAGGCTCTCATGGCTGTTGAACCCGTCATCATTTTCCATGCAGACAGGGATTCCCTGAGGACTAACCCCTCCTTTATGCCCAAGGTGGTATCTGATGTGCCCCTCAACCAGGCCATTTACCTACCCACCTTATTTCCCAACCCTCAAAATAAGGGGGAAAAGAATACTACACTCGTTAGACGTGCATAGACAACTCATATACTATCTGGACCCATGCTAAACCATTCAGAAAAACAGAACAACTACTTGTCAGCTTTGCCCCTGGGGCAGAGGGTTAGCCCATTTCCAAACAAACCCTTTCCAAATGGATATCACACTGTATCCATTTCTGCTACAGACTACAAAGGAGCCCCCTCCCCCAAGTCTATCCCTACCCATTCCACTAGAGCAGCCTCCACTTCCACAGCCTTCCTCAGAGGAGTCCCCACCAGGGACATCTTGGAAGCTGCCACCTGGACCTCTGTCCATACCTTTACAAAGCATTACCACCTACCTCTTTTTTCTAAGTCTAGGGCAGGGTTTGCCTCTGCAGTTCTGCAGGGCCTGCTGACCAATGCCTAGGACTCTAACCTTATCTTTCCACCCCTCTCCTCAGCTTTGGGAATCCTCCCACAGGTGATAACTGCAACAGTGAAACACGAAGAACATAGTACAATCATGTACACTTACCATAACTGTAGATGTTCGAGTGTATTCAGTGTTGCAGTCCTGGTTTCCCTCCCTCCATCCCCCATATAGCATCTTCCCCTGGGGGACTTAAGCTTCCTATGGTGGCTTTTAGCCACCAGGACCATTTTTCTGTATTTCCTTGTGCTTCTGATGGGTTAAGGCAATAGTGACGTCAGCTGCCTTGCTTTATAGCACTGATGACTTGATGTCAGACTACAGGCAACGGCAGCTGTAGCAAAAAAACATTGACTCTGGTATTCGGGCCGGCCAAGGGCTACCACAGCAGGGATAACCCACAGGTGATGACTGCAACAATGAATACACTCGAACATCTACATTTGTGGTAAGTGTACACAACTGTACTTTGCTGTGGCTTTGTACTATTACCCATAGAACAAGACGAAAGTGCTGTCTCAATGTCTTGTGACATAGAAGGCCAAAATACTAGTCCTCTCACCCTTCTTTTGGTAGAGTCTGCTCCTGGGTGACCCTGATGAAAGATAGTAATGTACTCTGGTCGCAAGGACTTAGGAACAATTACTTTCGGACGTTTCATAATGATACCATTGTCAGGCAAAATCTCATCTCTGTTTGGAAAATAAAGTTGCACTTCTTAAGGTAAACTAGATTGCTTTGACGGCCATCCTTGATTGATAAATTGGTTGAGCCTCTGTAAAACTGGATCTGTGGCTGTGTGATCTCTCAGCTCATAAAGACATGTGGAAGAAAAATTTCTCACTTCCATGACTTCAAAGTTAAGGTTGTCATTCTCATGCTGTTCTGTGGTGTTTCTGGGTGATCTGGATAATGCATCAGCAAGATAAAGAAGTTTGCCTTTCTTGTAGACAAGAGTGAAATTATACTTTTGCAATCTCAGCATCATGCGTTGCAGTCTGGCTGGAATTGTATGCATAATAGGCTTTCTTAAGAAAGTGACTAGAGGTTGGTGGTCTGTATCAAGCTGGATAGGTCAACCATAAACATAATCATAGAACTTGAACATGCAAACACAATTGCCAGAAGGTCTTTCTTGATCTGGGTATACTGCATTTCTGATTGAGTAAGAGTTCTCAATGTATAGGCAACAGGTTGACCCTCTTGTAGAATGACTGCACCAAGACCAAATTTTGAAGCATCACAGGAAAGTGTTACTGGTTTGTGAACATCATAGTATCTTAAGAGTTGGTAGACTAAATTATTGATATCCAGTAAGCCATCCCATTTTCAAACTATCTCTGACACGTAATAATGACTGGACATGCCTCTTGACCACATAAAATAAGTCGTAATATCTTCTAGCAGAGTAACATGAAAGCACTACATAAGAATCTTTATCCAAGAACCAGATTTCTTTTTATTATTTGGTTTGTTTTCTATCCAGAGACTGGGCATGGCTGAAGGCTATACCACTGAGCTGGACTATAACCCTGGTTCGCTGAGTACACATACTGAGAGACTGGGTAGAGTTTTATGTACTAGTACAAGTCCTCTGCTTGATATAATGGTGGATGCACAAGAACATCATACAGCAGTGGATGAGACTCCATTTGTCATTTATTAAATAATATAGGGAGCTTGAGAATAAACTGTTTAAATATAAATGTCTCCAGTGGCAACAATTCCATTTGGAGGCATCACAACAGTAAGTTAGCAATCCCATAACTGAATCACTATAGAAACTGAGACTGTGACTGCACATGCGGCTGCAGTGAATTCTGGGTCTGGGACAACAGTTTCATAAGCAGCTGCTGCATCCTCTGTATCAGTTGAAATGAGCAATGCCACTACATTGCCTTTTTTGTTGCAGGGACCGTTATCAGTCAACAAAGAAGAGAGGTCCAGAAGCAGGGCGAGGAAAGGGAGAACCACGTGGTTGCAGAGCACGGAAACTGCTCGAATGGAAGGAACAAACCATGAGTGGAATGGTGCTTAATCTTTCCTCAGATAGACTAAAAATGGCACATATTTCTTTATTGAATAGAGGCCTTTCGTTTGATCTGCCCAGAAGGTCGAGCATGGTAGATCTACTTTTAGATTTACAAGTGTTTGCCAGAAATATATCATTAAAATTAATGTTTCCAGGACAGAGCACGAGTTATGTTAAGTTTAAGAAGCCTAGTTTATTTGTATCTAAGGCTCATCCAGTTGCTGAAACTTTTTTCTCTGTATGTGAATGGGAGATGAGAAGTTTTTCGAACATGAGCATAACCCCACCTTTTATAATTTGAACGAAGATGAATACAGAGCTTTCTATGAATTAAAAAATGTCTTCATTAGAAATAAGACCAGCATATAAAGGTGTGTGTGTGTGGGGGGGTTTGTAGCAATGGATAAAGAATTCTACCTGGAGCAAATGCTGAAATTGTTGAATGACACTTCTACTTATACTGTGTTTTCTAAAGCACTTGTGAATGGGGTAATAGAGAAAGTGTGCTTTTTGGTCTTTGACTTATTTATGACCAATATGATTACTGAAGACTTGGCATAAGTGTTTAATGTTGAATATCCAGTGATTCCTGTCTTGTATGGCACTCCTAAAATACTTAAGAGTTTGATATGCCCACCAATGAGGCCTGTAGTTTTCAGCAAAAGATGGGCTACCGAACCACTTTCTATTTATGTAGAAAAGACTTTCCAACCAAATTTGGATGTAAAAAAGATAGTTTTGAGAGACACCAAGTCTTTTTTACAGGAACTGTATGCCAATGTGAAGGAGTTTGGGCCTAATGATGACTATGTTTTTGTTACCATGGATATTGAATCCCTGTTTACTGTCATCCCAAGCACCTGGGCTATTGATCAGGGAATTTTTGGTAGTAGGGAGGTGTTTGCCTTCTGAAAAAATTGATTTCATCTATATATTGTTGGAGATGATTTTAGCAAAGAATGTTTTTTTTTTAATAATGAGTTCTTTTTGCAGAAGGTTGGCGTGGCTGTGGGCACTGCTTGTGCCAATAGCTACACCAACCTAGCATTGCTACAATGAGAGGAGAGTGCAATGCTATGTAACAATGAGTTCTGTAGGTATGTGGTATGGTGTACGATTTGTGGATGATGTATTTTTTAATGGAATGGTTTGAGTGAGTTACTTTCTCATTTCATTGAATATTTATCTAATACCACGACTTTTTTGAGATTCACCTATAAGTACTCCAAAATGAGATAGATTTTTTGGATGTTACTGTGAGAAAGTCTGATTTAGGGAATCTGCAAACTTGTTTATGTAGGAAGCCGAGCAGAAATAACTCACTTTTACATAAGAATAGGATGTGTCCAAGGCATTTTGTTAAGACTGTACTTGGGGGCCAGATTTTGAGAATGATGTTCATAGGTTCATAGGTTAGTACTAGGCTAACTGCCCTTGCGAGCCATTGTAAGCCTAGCCAATTATCCCTTGTGAGACTCAAACCCTTGTGTTTGTAAGGCAAACACCTTAACCATTAGGCCACCCTCCCAACCCTGTGGCTGCATAATGAAGATACACAACTTATGGTAGCCGTTAAGGATCATAAGGGTGAATTTTCTGAAGAGAGAGTACTCCGAAAAAGAAATTGATGATAGTATTACCCAGTTATTGAATGAGAGGAATACTAGAGTCCGACTGTACTTTTCTGAGCAACCCCCTGGAGATGGGAATGAGCATGAACATAGTGAATCTGGAAAGGTGAGGGTTCCTATGACTTTTTCAAGTGATGTCACTGTTTTCTGTGACATCATTAAAAGGAATTGGGGTATATTAAAAGTGTTTGAGGAACTTAGAGAGGCTGTGAGTGAGAGACCCGTGTTTTCTTTTAAGAATAATCTCACACTAAAAAGGCAGTTATGCTACAGGTCAGGATTGGCTAGATCGGCTTCTGTATCACAGAGACAAGGGACATATTCCTGTAGAAGTTGTAGTACCTGTGATTGTATTTATACAAGTGTGAAGTTTATACATTCACAGACAAGGTTAACGGTTGAATGTAAGTTCTATGCAGATTGCAAAACTAGGAATGCAGTGTATTTCAGATGTTCTTCGTGTTTCACTGTTGAAGTCATTACATTTGGGTAATCTGCTGGCAGGTTTCCCTCCGTCTGCCTGAATAACAAAGTCTTGGGTCCTGCGTCAGTTGCTGTCTCCTCTTCCATGACGTCAGGTTGTCAGGGGTATAAAACATGCAGCCGACAGCATTTTATTCAGTCTTTCTTGCCGTGCGGTGCCCAGAGCAGAAGCAGTTCGCAAGTGCCGGTCGGTCGACTCCTGAAATTTTCGTATTCGAGTTTCAGAACTGAAGTCTTCAAACTAAAGCTAAGTACCCCATTGGGAAAACTTTTTCTTGCTTCTTACTGATGTCAGTAAAAATTAATAATTGCATTACTTGCGGGAAGCAAATACCTCATAAGGATTTTCATTTGTACTGTATTCCTTGCCTAGGCCCTTATAACAATGTGCCTTGCTGTTGGTGTTGTGCTAAATTTAACCAACGCACTATTAAGCGTCGGTATATTTTTGCTTCTAAATATTTTGGATCAAGATTTAACTATCCTGAAATGTCAGTTAGCAATCCGACTACTGGAGTTCACAAAAAATGCAAAGAAAAAGACAAACGGATCGTCGAGGTCCAAAACCGACGAAGCTTCTCCTAAGCCAGTCGACGGTTTGCCGATACTCAGTGAGGCGCTTTTGCAGCCCCTGATACCCGCTACTTTTGAGTTGCAGGCCTCTACCGAGACCCATTTGGAGTTCGGTATGCCACGAGATTCTCAGAGTATTGGACCCACGGACGTCTCTCCCTTAAATGGGTCCGGAGCTGCTGAGCAGGCACCGGCTTCTGAGGGTGTTTTCAGACCTCAACATTTTTATATTAAACCGATGCCAGCAACAAAAACAAGGTCAAAAACAACTTCTATGTCTAAAAAAACGATGCATGAGCCACATGCTCAGGCCCTATGCCTAAAAAACAGATGATCAAAATGGCTGAGGATTTAATTACCTTGATCAAGGGGTTCCCAACCCTCCCCTGCTAAGAGGCCTAGGCAAGGCACTGATTATGAATCTTCAGATCAGGTTTCCATGTCTTCTGATTCCTCTTCTGATCAGGAATTTTCTATTCCTCACTATGAGGATTCTGATGCAGAGGAATCCATCCCATCTGCATCTCCTCCTGAGGATTACTCTTTGCATACTTTAAGGGAACATTTTCACTGGGTGAGTCAGGACTTCTCTGAATCAAAAAAGAGGCTTAGGGATTTCCTTCTTCTTCCTCAGCATAGGCCATTGGCAATACCTCCTGTATTAGACATTGTTGATGATGTGTTCTCGGAATCACGCATAGCTCCTGATTCCCTGCCTCCGCCTCCTAGTAAGCCAGACAGATATTACAGGGTTTCTGACGCCCACAAATTTCTTTTCAAAAATCCTGCTGCTGATCCTGAGACTCTCTCTCAGGGTCCCAAGGGTGTAAAGGCTTCTATAGCCAAAAATCCTACCCCTTCTGATAGAGATTCCAGGGTGCTGGATAGATGGGGTAAGAAGGTCTATATGTCTGCAACCTTGGTAATCAGGGCTTTAAACTGCCAGTTTCATATGCTTAAATATCAACAGCATGTTATGGGCTTATTGAAACAGAAAATGTTGATTTCTGATTGTATGGAAAATAAAGAGTTACAGGATTTATTGCATTCAGCAGAACAGGTTGGAAAGCATACTTTGCCATGTGGTTTTGATTCCTTGGAGGCCTCTTGTAGGGCCGCCGTTACTGGATCTGTGATTAGAAGGCATGCCTGGCTCAAGGAGCAAAATCTGCCTGATCATGTTAAAGCTAAATTGTTGGATACCCCTTTGCAGCATGATACTTTGGTAATAAGGCAGAAGACATTTTACAGAAAATGGAAGACCAAGCTAAATCTATGCAAACTGTGAAAGATTTCTTGCAAGTGCAGTCACGCAGGTTCAGTAGAAACTGGTCTACTAAAAATTGTTCCTTTATGGTGTCCAACAGAGCCAGTCAGGGTAAATCTAGGCATTCAAAAGGCTCCAGATATCAATCACAGGGTTCTTACAGGTCAAAGCAATGGGGTGCCTCCACCTCCAAAACTGGAGGAAACAAAGCACAACCCTACAGTAAGCAGTCTCAGTGACTTTCTACCATCACCAAGCACTTATCTTTTGGCAGCCCCCTTGGATGGAAAACTAGCACTTCATGCTCAAAATTGGCAGTTAATTACCCAGGACAAGTGGGTATTAAACACAGTATCCCAGGGGTACAGATTTTATTTCCATACTTTGCCAATTCCAAACGGATGGCCAGATTTGCCACAAAATCAGTGGGCAGAGGCCCAGAAACAAGTCATGTCCCTCATGGATATTGGGACTATTCAACCGGTACCAGAAAAGGAAAAAGGACAAGGTTTTTATTCAAGACTTTTCCTGGTGCCCAGAAAGGACAATTCATGGCGCCCAATACTGGACTTATTGATTCTGAGCACGTTCCTGGACATTCCAAAATTCAAAATGCTGACTTTACAACAGCTACTGCCTATGCTAGGCAAGAATGCTTGGTTAGTAACTCTAGACTTAAGAGGCATACCTGCATATCCCAATAAGGGAATCATGCAGAAGATACCTCCGCTTCATAGCAGGTTTTTTGCATTACCAATTCTCTGCACTGCCCTTTGGCTTATCTACTGCACCCTGGGTCTTTACAAAGTGCCTGGCACCAGTAATTGCATTCTGCAGACAAAGAAGCATTCAAATTTATCCTTATCTGGACGACTGTCTCATTCAAGCAGAGGACAAGGACACTCTTCTTCAATGTCTGGCGTTTGTAAAAAGGCTTCTAGCATGCCTAGGGTACACCATAAATGAAAAGAAATCACAACTGGTACCCTCTCAAATAATTAAATTCCTGGGTGCAAGCTTGAATACAACTGCCCAGATGGCTTACCTCATGCCAGACAAACAAAGGCAACTGACAACATACTTCAAACAAATGGCAACAAGAACCCAGCTATCTGCAAGACAAATTCTCCAGGCTTTGGGGTTCATGGCATCCTGCATTCTACTAATTCCATATGCAAGACTACATATGAGGAAACTTCAATGGTACCTAAAAAGTTTATGGAGTCAACATTGCCACAGCCTAGAAACAATGATTCCTCTCATTCCCTGCCTACAACAGGAGTTTCTTTGGTGGGCAGAGACATGTCACCAAAACAAGGGACTGTCATTCACTCTACCCCCTGCCACCCAAACCCTAACTGTAGACGCATCAGACTATGCTTGGGGGGCCCACCTGGCAGGGAGATGCATTCAGGGCAAATGGAGCCCAAACCAAATGCATCTGCATATCAACCAGAAAGAAATGCTAGCTGTTCAGAATGCTCTGACCGCCTTCAAGAACTTACTTCATGTAGAACAATTACCGATAAAGACGGACAACACCACAGTTGTGTGGTACATAAACAAGCAGTGGGGTACACATTCCTACCCCCTTTGCAGACTAGCCATGGCCTTGGGGAACACAGCCTTGACTTACCAAATACATCTCCAAGTTCAGTTCCTGCCAGAAAAACAAAATACTCTGGCAGATGACCTAAGCAGAAATCTTATGGACCCGCACGAATGGAAACTGGATCCACAAATCTTCAGCATCTTAACACAGAAATGGGGGAGCCCAGACATAGACCTATTCGCCTCTCCCCAAAATTATCAATTGGACAAATTCTGCACAAGAGCTCATCACAAAAAAGCATGGAAAGTAGATGCTCTATCCTTCAGCTGGAAAACCTATCAGTCTATGCCTTTCCCCCTCTGCCTCTTCTCTCCAAGGTCTTACTAAAAGTCAGACAGGAAAAAACAAAATTATCCTAATTGCTCCGGACTGGCCTCGCCAGCACTGGTACCTGCCTCTAAGGAACATATCACATCTTCCTCCATGGTACTTGCCTCAAATACCTCATCTACTATCTCAGCAGAACTATCAAATTCTGCACACTCAGCTCCAAACTCTGAATCTTGCAGCATGGCTAATCAACTAATTATTCAAACCACACCTCTCAGTAAATTTGTGATGGATGTTATTTTGGATGCCAGAAGGCCTATTACTAGAAAATCTTATGCTGATAAATGGAAGAGATTTTGTGCTTGGAACCAAGCACAAGGAATAGACACAGCAGAGCCCAATATTCCTCAGATTTTACAATATTTAACTGAGATGCTTGACAAGGGCCTATCTTTGTCTTCAATAAAAATCCATGGCTGTCATCTCGGCTCATTGAAACACAGAGCCTCCCCTCTTTTCTCATCCACTGCTTAAGCAGTATCTTAGAGGGGCCAAAAATTTGAGGCCTCCCAGAAGAGCACCAACTCCTGCATGGGACCTCAATTTTGTACTGGAAAAACTCAACCTGTCTCCTTTTGAACCAGCAGCTACTGCGGATATAACATTTCTATCTTGGAAAACAGCTTTTCTTTTAGCAGTCACTTCAGCAGGAAGGGTTTCAGAACTACAGGCTCTCATGGCAGTGGAGCCTTTCATTATATTTTACCCGGACAGGGTGTCCCTCAGGACCAAGCCTTCTTTTATGCCTATAGTGGTATCCAGTGTGGCTCTTAACCAGACCATTCACCTGCCAACATTTTACCCAAATCCACAGAACAAGGGTGAGCGGATTCTGCATTCGTTGGATGTACACAGACAACTAAGATTCTGCTTAAACAGGACCAAATCTCTAAAAGTCTGAGCAACTACTGGTAGCATTTGCTGCAGGATCAGAGGGGAAGGCTATATCAAAGCAGACTATTTCTAAATGGATAAGCCACTGCATTCCTTTCTGCTATTTGCACCATGGTAAACCTGTGCCCAAGGGGATCAGATCACATTCCACCAGGGCTGCCTCTACTTCAGCAGCTTTTCTCAGAGGGGTTCCAACCAAAGATATTCTAGAAGCTGCTACTTGGAGTTCTGTTCATACCTTTACAAAGCATTATCATTTACCTCTCTTCTCCAAATCCAGAGCAGGCTTTGCCACTGCTGTCCTGCAGGGCCTTATAGCCGCTCCTAATGCTGTTTAGTTCCATCCTCCAATCCGTAGCTTTGGGATTCTACCCAAATGTAATGACTGCAACAGTGAAACATGAAGAACATAGTACAGTTGTGTACACTTACCATAAATGTAGATGTTCGAGTGTGTATTCACTGTTGCAGTTCGGGTTACCCACCCGCCATCCCCCATTCTATACCTTTTCTTTCCTTCACTATACTCAAAAGCCTCTGTGGTGTATTTGCTTTTAGTTGAAGGTAAAGTTTATGTTTCTAAAAATGCATTTATATATTTACTGTTTTCTTATATATATATATATATATATATATATATATATATATATATATATATATATATATTTGCTCCCCATTTGGGGGAGGCACCTGACATCTGGGGCAAGAAAAACTGAATAAAATGGCATTGGCTGTATGTTTTATACCCCTGATGACCTGACGTCATGGAAGAGGAGACAGTAACCGATGCAGGACCCAAGACTTTGTTATTCAGGCCGACTGAGGGCAACCTGCCAGCAGATTACCCAACAACAGTGAATACACTCGAACATCTACATTTATGGTAAGTGTACACAACTGTACTTTTTTGTGGTCTGCTTTGCATTTTATGTAGGTAAAACTAATCGCTCTCTGAGAGAACATATTTTAGAACATTTAAAAGAGATATCAGGAAGAGTAGGGATTAGTAATCCTTTAGCACGTCATTTTTAAAGCCAGTGGACTTCCGCACAAGTTTAAGTTTTTTGTGCTAGAAATTGTGAAGGATAGCATTAGAGGGGGCGACATCAAGAAAAAGACTGAGTTGGTTGAACAAAGGTGGATTTTCTTTTTTAATGTAGTGAATGCGCCTGGAATTAATGATATGGTGTGTCTCAAATGCTTGCTGCGTGCACATGCACTCCCCCATTAAAACTTTATAGGTTGATTTGCATCAGGTATATTTTTTTCATAATTTTTTTACATAATGTTTATGGGAAGATGTGTATGTCTTTAAGAGAGCTGTATGTTTAATCAATTTGCTCAGATGAATGTGTTTTTAAATAGGGAGCAGGTGCTGTTATTGTGAGAGTCTGAAGAAGCGATGGGTCATGAAAGCGATTATTCATTTTTTATATTAAAGTTGTTTTTGCCTTTAAGCCATGGTGATTGTGTTTGGTTTATTTGTGTGAACATGAAAGCACTACTGAGCCTTTGGTTTGAATTTCTTCACCTGCATAAGCAACAAGCTTTGCACACCTTGCCTAATCAAGCCTTTCACCATGATACACTCTGGCAAATGTTTCTGCTGACATAACATTGCACTTGGAACCTGTGTCAACTTTGAGCTCTATGGACTTTCCATTTATCAGAACAGTACAAAATACTTCATTCTTTGCCCTTAAATATACTGCATTAACTCTTTCATAAAGAACTGACACATCATCAACATACAGAGTAGGGTTGCAGCCCTATAATTGATCAACTCATTTCTTAAAATGTTCCCTTTTAATAAAAGAATGTGGGCCTTTTGATTTACAAAACCTTTTGAAATTATTCCTTTTATTGCAATTGTGGCATCACTGACCAATGGCTAAACATTTGTTTTCCCTTTTAGATTCATGACTTCCACCAAAATTACGACAGTTGGCAATGAAACTAGGTTGGGGCCAATTCTTTGGGTTTGCTGACTCGCTCTCATGCTTCACTGAGACTGTGCTAACTTTGTAATTTGCTGGAAAGTTCTGGGGTTTACCAGTGAGTGCTGCAGGGGCAGTAGTTGCTGCCATGTGCTTGGGCCTGTTTCTTTTAACCACACGCTGCATACTATCAACATGAGCTTTGTCACTGTGCCTTCTAGAGCTATTCTCATTTGTAAACATATTTATGTGCTTTTCTGTGAGCTCATGTATCTGACAAATCTCAATGGCCTTATTCGAAGTTAAATCACTGTCATGAAGCAAAATCTTTTTCACAGCATCATCTTTAATACCACACGTCTGTCCTTTATTAGCTCATCCTTAAAATCACCAACTCTCCATATTTTAGCCTTATTTCTCAAGTTGATTATATATACTGCAAAAGTTTCACCAGGGTTTTGATCCGTTGTATAAAATAAATGCCTTTCCCTTCTAACATTTGTCTGGGGGTTACACATTTCTCTGAATTTACATTTTATGCACTCTGGGTCCTCCCTTGACTCAGCCGGTACAACAATATGATGGTTCCCCCCTTTCCTGTATAGATAGCAGGTTCATACACAAATGAACGTTCACTTTCTATGGCTTCTAACCCAGTTAAATTAAGCAGAATAAATGCCTTTGTACGGTCATCTTTATCAGAAACTTCTGCCTATATAAAAATGTTGTACACCTCCTCAAACAGTCTCCAGTTCTCAGCAATATTACTGTCAAACACAAGTGCACTGGGTTTTTGAAATTTGTCTGCCATGCCCACAAAGTATGCATAAATACACTAAAAATATAGCCGTTGTAATTATGGGCGAAGAAACTATTCTGTCAGCTTGTAATAACATTCAAATGCACAATAAACTCTTTGAAATACTTTACTTTGCGAAATATGCTCTGTAATATTGTACTTTGCGAAATATGTTTTGAAATGGCAGTATTTTGCGAAATAACTTTACTGTAATACTGCGCAAACATGCGAACACTTTATACACTTCTGATAACTCGAATCTCTCTGATTAATACGAAAAATACGTGCTTAGTTAAAATTTGGTTGTTTCCTCATATTTTATTTGTTTTATGCAATTTGGACTTTATTTCAAACATTTTCCATAGTAATTAAAATATTTTTATCAATATCAGACATATTGGTTTATACGACTATCGTTTAGAGCATTCTGTTTGCTTTGTTTCAGATCTTGAAAATAAGTAATAGTGCTGAGCAAGTTTTAACATCTTACATTCATTTCTGACCTGCTTTGCGAAGTATGCATGCTGTAGGGATGATTCACTGCTGTATATTCCTCCAGTTTCCGCTAAGTGCCCCTTGATCTCAAACTGAAAAATCTGGATCACATCCTGGCCTCAAGTCCTTTTAGACATGCTGCTTCTGACACCATGTCGCTCATCCCTCTCTAACATAGATGACAAGCAGGCGGGGTATTTGCTTTAATACATAGAAACACATCATGATGGATAGCAGCATCATAAAATATAAACTAATGGTCAACAGGCAGACCTTGCATACATAACATGTTTACATCTCAACAACTTGCTACAAAATGACAGTCAGACTTGCACATGTTATGTATTTATACACTTGTGCAAGCCCTTGGATAGCTTCTTAAAGATATGTATACACACAGATTGATCTACATTTGGCATGAGTTGGTTACAAAGCCATGTTTCAGTGGCTGTTAAAGCTTCCTGAGTAATTTTTTGCCATGTTGTCAGACGTGCAAATCTTTCGTGGATGGAAACGGGGGGGGGGGTCGTGGAAAAGGCAGGTTCTGATTCTCTCACACACATTGTTACAGTTGACGGTTTTAAACACACTTATGGAAGTTACCATATTTTCAACTACAGTAACATCAATCTTACTGTTGAGCAATTTAACCTTTTTTCAAAAGGTTTTAATTTTGTACCTAACAGAAGGTGTGACTTGAAATTAATTTTGGATCTTAAAACTTTTGTACATAAGGTCAACTTAGAATTGACATTTAATAACACCTGTGGTCCTGTTAAGAGTGACAAGCCTAGGAAAAGTGTCTTTAACCCTCCTTTGCATCTCCAGTTGGCCAATTTTGAGGCTGTTGTTGAAAGGGAACTTAGGACCACAATGCCTATACAAAAATGCAGTTTTAGTCTTAGTAGAGAGGAATGGGCTATTGTTGAACATTTGAGGAGAGACAAAAACACACAGGTTATGAAACCTGATAAAGGAGGGGGGGTACAGTTATTATGGACTTAATCAATTATGAAGCTAAAATGTTGGACCTTTTGGGTGACACCTGTACTTACATTCTTGTGTCAAGGAATGAAATCAATATTGCCCATCAGAAGATTGATTTACTACTCACGGATTTATTACTTGAAGGGCTTATTGATCTGGAGATGCACAACTATCTTGTCAACACTAGGCCTAGGGTACATAGCATTTTTGGTATCCCCAAAGTCCATAAGGACCATACCGACCCCCCCCCCCCTTGAGACCCATCGTCTCAGCTGAAGGCTCCAAAACTGCCCCTCTGGCCAAATATGTAGACCTAATACTTAAAGCTGTGTGGGGAACTGAAAATGAGATCCTTAAAGATTTGTGGGAATTTCTCAGGTGTATTGACCACAATTTAAACACTGAGAGTATGTTGTTTGTTGCTATTGATATTAAGGATCTCTTCTTGGTTATTCCCCATGAGATAGGTCTAGAATGGCTAGAAGAAGCCTTGGTAGAGAAGGGTGTTAGTTCTCACTGCTTACCTATATCATAATAATGTTCTAGACATGTTTCCAACATTTTAAGTTTTTTTAAGGTTTTAAGATTATACAGAACCAATGTAATGTCTGTTAGAGTTTTTTAAAATTAAGTGACATAATATATTATAAAACCTTCAGGAGTTTACACACGTTATGATATAAAGTTGAAGTACTTATGTTTCATTTGCTCTATATGTTTTAAATAGAGTTATATAACATTCTAAATGATGTTGCAATGGGCACAAAGCACTTTAAAAACATGGAGTACTTTAAATAATTAATCATCTATTAAGTTAGTTGATTGATTGATTGCTTGGTTTGACCGCCAAAAAATTTTGTATAAAACAATGCATTTCTTTCATTGTAATTACATCTGAAGAAGCGTAGTCATTCTACGCGAAAGCGCTCATTTTTATTCCTTGTACCACAATAAAGACGTTTTTTGAACTACAACGGAGGTTTATTTCCTAGTGGTGATTCCTTCTGCATCTGTTTTCATCAGTTACCTGCTTACATGTGATATTATGCTTGATGGAGACTGTGTTGAAAAACAATTTTTTTTTTTTGCTGGGAACTTTTTCCAACAGGTTACAGGTGTGGCGATGGGAGCCCACTGTGCTCCCACCCACGCTAACATTGTCCTATCATGGTGGGAAAGAAAGTTTGTGTTGAGTTCTGAGTTTAGGGGATGTTGGTCCTTTTATAAGAAGTTTTTGGATGACGTCTGTCTTTTTTGGACAGATACTGAGGACCAACTTGTGAGATTCATGGACTTTATTGGTAATACCACTAATTTCTTGGCATTTATCCACAAGGTTACCTATGATAGAATGGACTACCTTGATGTGAGAATTTATAAGCTTGACCAAGGATTCACATCCACTGTTTATCGTAAAGAGACCTTCTCCAGTTCATACTTGCATTTTAATAGTGCACACCCTTTACATCAAAAAATAGGAATTGTTAGGGGGCAGTTTATTAGGGTGAGCCGTTTGACTTCTAATAACGATGACTTTGAACTCGAATGTGATACATTGGAAAGATTTTTTTATGAAAGGGGATACACCCAGCGTTTGGTGAAAAAGCTCGGGGGGGTACTTTCTAAGAACAGATCTATATTTTCCCTTGTTAGTGAGGGGCCCACTAGTGACCCCAACTATTAAACCAGCGGATTATGGTAAACTGATTAATAGGATTTTTCCCATGGATTTGGGGGTAATGCCCCTTTTGTAAGACACACTATCAACAGGAAATGGGAGAAATTCCTTAATTTCACTGATTTGACTACCTTAAGAAAAGAACCCTTGAACTTTGTATTGAGGAAGGGCAGGAACCTTAAGGACATGTTCGAGTCACACGCACCTGTTAGAGAGACTAAACGTAAGAAATTTGGTACCTTCAAGTGTGGTGCTTGTGCACAGTGTGTGCATATTGTGGACTGTGACAAAGTACACATTCAAAGTAGGGGGAGAGATGTCATTAGTAGTACTTTTTCCAACCGCAACACCAACGGAGTTGTTTATTTGGCTTCCTGTTCACTATGCCAGGCATTTTACATAGGGAAAATGGAGCGTAGATTGAGGAAGCGTATATATGAGCACTACTACGACAGGACATCTAATGAGAAAAATGCCTTGTACAAGCACACCTTGATTGTGCTGGTGCTAATTTTGTATTCTTTCTGGTTGAGCAAGTTCCTATGGACATTAGGGGTGTACCTTGGGAGGCTCGCCTTGAGTACAGGGAACTTTTTTTGGCAGGTTACCCTTGATTCTGGGAGACCACCTGGGATCAATGAGTATATCACCATTGACCCTCTTTTAAAACTTAGAGCAGCTAAATTGTGATTTTATAACCTATTGGTTAAAATGTGCCCCAACATCAAATTATGCTAAACTTGTATTGCACTGTAAAAAATGATTTGTTGTGCTTTTATATAGATTTACTACAACAATTAGGTATTGTGCTATATGGTTACAGCATTTTATGCTTTTTTATGTCTTATATTGACATTCAGTTAGTCTATCATAAATTTACACTTTATATACTTTAGAATTATTGCTTCTCACGCGGAAGACCCGAGTTTAATTCTCGGCCATTTGGATGCGGTTTAACTTTTGGCCACCAGATGGTAGTATTTACATACTGTGTTAAACTATTATATAAATATTTTTTTTTTATTAAAATGTTTCTATATAAAACTTTTTTACTGAGTCACTTTTTACCCAAGTAACTTATTTGTATATTATTTTTATTATTGTTCAAGTGGTTTTAAAGTATGTTTAAAATATGAGCAACACTAGTGAATGTATTTATGAAAATTTTTGACATCTGACAAGAAATATTTTGAAGGGACTATGGAGTTTTACCTACTCAGTACGTGGTTCTGATTAACTTAATTAATTGGGTTCACATGATTGGATGAAACATTTTGAATTTATTTTTAAAAGTAACTTGTGAGTTTGATGCGTGTTATCTGATGAAGTCTGACTTGGTTTGGACGAAAACGACTCTTCCATTTTACTGGTGTTCATTATTTTGTGGAATAAAGCTTTTTTTGAATACATAGGTTCATAGGTTCATACTAGGCTATCTGCCCTAGGGCATTTATAAGCCTAGCCACCCATTTTAAATGAATTTTGCTATGCCCTTTTTCGAGGTTAGTATACTGTGTCTCTGTCTAACAGTGACACAGAAGTGATACTTGGGGTAAACCTACGATCTCCCATCCACTCATCAAGATTCCTCTTAAAGAGAGTCAATGAGGGACTCTGCCTAACCTGGACTGGGATTTTATTCCAGCGTGAAGGGAGCCTCTGGGTTATGAATCTGTCCCTCCAGCATGTCCTGTTTATTTCACTGCTGAGGTTCAAGTCTCTCGAGCGCGTAGCTCGATGGGATTTGGATTTTCTGAGGTGCAGCATGTCCATTAATTCCGGGTTGGACAAGGCTTTATACGTCAGGCACAGCTCGCCTCTGAGCAGGCGGTATGCCACTGAGTAGAGCTAGAGTTTCTTTAACCGGGCAGCATATGGCATCTGTTTGAGCCCTTTGATCCTCTTGATGAGGTACTTTTGGGGTCTTTCCAGTTGCTGCAGGTGTCTGGTAAGGTACATCCCAAAAGGGGCATTGTACTTTATTCTGGGCCTGATGAGGGATGAGTAAAGAAGCACGATGACCTCCCCTGATCTAGATGTGAATCCCTTCATGATTAGGTGGGCTATATAAAATGTTTTTCTAACCACTTTGGCCACGTGGTTTTCAAATGAGAGATTGCTATCAACTTGGGTCCCCATGTCCCTAATTACTTCTTCCGTACTTAATGGATTGCCACCTATGTGGTAATTTGTGGGCACTTTGTTTTTGCCAAAGGGGATGACTATACACTTTTTGGCGTTTAGCTTAAGGCCATGGCTCTGGCACCAGTTGTCTGTTACTATGAGGCCCTTTTGTAGGATGCTTGTGTCGGCTGAAGAGTCGATTATGGTGCCTAGTTTGCAGTCATCTGCGAACTTGGTCAGCCGCAGTCCTTTCGTGTTGGCCTGTACCTCCGAGAAATATATACCGAACAAGAGAGGTCCCAGGACTGAGCCTTGTGGGATGCCACTTGTAACTGGTTTGGAGTCTGACATGGCTCCAGCAATTCTAACCATGTGGGTTCTGTCCTTGAGCCAGTTTGCAACCCATCTAGTGACATAGGGGTTTATATTTAAGCTGGTGAGCTTATCTATAATGCCTGAGTGGGGTATTGTATCGAAGGCTTTTGTGAGGTCCAGGTAGGCTGTGTGGACCACCTTCTCTTCGTCAGTGGCCTTGGTGACTGTTTCAAAGAAATTGACCAGGTTTAAGGGGCAGGATCTGCCCTTAACAAAGTCGAACTGGGTAGGATCCAGTGTCTGTAGGTCCCCAATATCTTTATTTATGAGGTCCATGATGATCCTTTCCATAGCTTTGCAGAACAAGCTAGTCAGGCTTATGTGGCGATAGATGTTCTTCGTCTTCCCTTGCTGCAGTCCTGACAATTGGGTATAGTCCGCGTCCCAGTCGGCCCGAATACCAGAGTATAAGGCTGACGTCGGTCATGGGCGCTTAGTCTGGGCGTCATCGCGTCAGGGTACGAATGCACGGACCCGGCGTCATCGCATTTTTGCCAATTTTCAATGAAGATGCAGAAGCAATTTTGCGGAGAGCGTTCTGAATTTTTCGAAACTCGGAGTTTCAGACTGAATAGAGAGTTGGCTAAGTTAACCCGTTGAACATTTTGTTTTTTTTTTTTCTTTTTCAGTTAACCGGAACTGTCAAAAAGTGAAAAAGTGTATTTCTTGTACCGGGGAGATTAATGTATAGGATTATCATACATTGTGTATACGCTGTGTTGGTTGTGTTGGGCGCCGTTGTTGGTGGCTGCAGCACATTTGTTAGGGAGGGGCGCATTATTAATTAGAGTTAGTGGTTGGAAGCGTTGCAATTACACTATGCCGATGCTCCGGTACCTGCTTCATCTAATGCCGCTCGCCTGCTTCATCTAAGAAGCGCCAAGGAGAAGCGGCGGTCGGACGGGGTGAGAAGAGCTCAGGAGCCAGAGGTCGGTCAGGGTGGTGGCTCTATGGAGTCAGGAGACTTTGCTTTCATACAGGAGGTGCCCTCTCAGGAGGATAGCCAGGACTGGCCCTCCTACTCAGGAGGTTCTTCCCTCTTCCTGGCTTCTCAGGTAACTGTTCTCTCTCTCTTCCCAAGGTAGTTAGGGCCCCTCTTTCTTCTGTTCAGCTTCTTTCTTAGGGCAGGCCCCTAGCATAAGAACTCTGTGATGGGCTTCTCCTAGCATTTTGATTATTAGATTTGATTACTCTATGCTTAAATTGATTGCTACCTGATTCTGATTAGAGGGGGTTCTATGCCCCACCTGATTTTAGACGAGTGTTCACAGGCTTCAGAGTCTTCTGTGGGTGTTTTATGAAGATCCTCCTGTTTCTGGTTCTTCGGATGATGATCCCCTCCTTTCTATTCTCATTTTGGCGGATGATTCATTTTCTTTCACTCCTCCTGACTCTTTTCCATTTTTCAGAACTCTTCACTCCATGGACTCGACACTAGGCAGGAGAAAGGCTTTTTACCATATGTAGGCCATAAAGGCATAATGTGTGTTAGGATGTTTTGCAGATGGAGGTTGCAGAGGCTTCTGATTCTGTGATTCTGCTCCTCCTATGTTCCTGCAGGTATTATCTCTGAATAGGGTGCCAGAAGCTCCTTGTTGCCCCCTTGAGATGCAGAGGGATTAAGAGTCCCAGGACTACCAGTAAAATGTTTTAAAAGGTTAAAAAGGTGTTACCTGTTCTCTCTGGGCCAAAAGGTGTTAAAAGGTTCTGTGGTTAAAAATATGTGTCCAAGCTGAGCCATGAAAGCCATAATTTCAATTTCTTAGCTGCTGAAATCATATATTTAAACTTCATTCTAATTGCCTTCTAAGGAAGATGCTTTCTGTAAAGAATTGGAGTGTAAGAATCATTGCTATCTCGGGTGAGGCTAAAGCCGGAAGGTGGTGTGAGGAAGTTAAAGGTTTGGTTTGAAGCTGTTGTTGGCTCCTGGTTCTTGCTCTGTTCTCGAGTGTTCTTACATGAGTTCTCATGGTTGGAAGGATCAGGAATTTAAGGAGTCGAAGGGTGGCCCAGAGCATGTTAGTTCAGGATTTTTGATGATGTGTTACAGTCTGATGCAGTTTTTTGGACCGCCTGTAAATGGAGGTTTAAATTAAATGGAGTGAGACTGGGAAATCTATGCAGACTACTGTTAAAGATTTTTTAGGTGCAGCTAAGGTTTAGTAGAAATTGGAACAGACCTGGGGATGGTTATAGAGTCTAGCCTGTAGGTTTAGGGCATTAGTAGGGCTTAGGCGTGGTGGGGGATCCTTAGGCCTAGGCCAGTTTAGGGACCTGCAGGGTCAGTCTGGTGAGAAAGGGTCCAGTCAGGCCTAGTAAGTAGATTAGATGACCTGCCTTCTGGTGCTTTTGGGGGACTCTGTCTCTCTCCTTTAAGTAAGCCTTTTTTTCTTTTTGCCAGAAACAGATTCTGGCAAAACTGGGATTTAATCACTCAAGGATAATTTTCATCACCGAATCATCATCCACGGGTACAGATTTTATTCAGCTGGGTGCCCCCTTTCAAGTGGTGCCGCAATTTCCACCACACAAAAGAAACCTTTCATGGAATTGCTCAGTTTCTCAGATAGAAGGGCCTATCAAGCCCAGTAGTTTCAGAAAGCTTTAGATAGAGGGCTATTCAGCCAGTCCTGTGTCGAAAGAGGGGGAGAACCGTGGTTATATATACTGGATTTATCTATCCTCAAGACACATCTGGACAATTTCCCAAGTTTAAGATGTTTGTTACCTCATCTGGACATTCCCAAGTTCAAGGATCTGGATGATATACAACAACTGGATCTCTACAGGAAGCAAGGCTTTGCAGAAGCTAATCTGCGGTTTTGAACTGGAGATTTTCATTATCAGTTCTCTGCATTGCCCTCAGATTCCTGCATTTGCCCTTTGAAGATTTTTCAAGCACAGTTCTCGTTATTGCTTTTTCTTCTTTCAAGGCATTCAAATTTATCCTTACTTGGACGGCTACAGTGATTCTGGCTCAAGAGAATTCAAATCCTACAGCATCCATCTTTACTGCCATGACTGCTGCTAAGAAGCTACAGATTCTGTGATAGAAATAAAAGTCTGTCGAAATAAATCCCAGTCTGTTATTGCCTCCAAGACATGAATTTGAATACAGCAGCCAGAATAATTTTACTCCGGACAAACAAAAGACAAACAACTTGCTCTGGGCTTGCATCTCCCGGACAAACAAAAGTGACAAGGACTACTTTTGTCTTTAACCTTCTCATGGCTATCTTTCATGGCTGTGCTGGTGCTTCCCAATGCCAAACATGATCTGCATAATCATGTGCAATTAAATTCTGGAAATGTATGGACCTGGCGCAGTTTGGACACTGTCATTCAAATAATACCTTGCCTTCAAAGGAATTCTTTGGGTTCATGGGCTCAGGAATGTCACTAAAAAAAGGACTCTCTGACCCCCGCAGTAGATCAGAGTTTTGATTTGATGCCTCGGACACTGCTTGGGAGCTCATCTAAATCTAAATGAAGAGTGGATACAAGACAAGTGGCCTGCCAGACATCCATGCATCAACATGGAAGAGATGTTACCAGTCCAGTTTGCATTGATGCGTTCAAGGAGTTACTTCTTCCAGGGCAGGTGTTGATTCTGACCAGACAACACAACTGTCATGTGGTATGTAGCAAGCAGGGGACACAATTGGGAACACATGCTTGCATCCAATGAATGCATCCAAGCATTGGGAGCGTTAAGCCTGCTATGCCCTCTTGAGGGCTTCAAATGGGAGGCCAGAACTTTCCCGGAGCACAGTATTAAGCAGACAAATCATGGAGGACGACAGTGAAACAGAGATCTCATGTGCATCATTCATGGAAGACAGTGTGGATGAGAACACATAGACTATATCATTGCAGAGCTTCGTCAAACCGCTCACACCATTATTCACAAAGGGGGTCTCCACACTTCTCACACAGCTGGAAAGTGCTCTGTCTGTTGCTGGGGTGGAAAAACACAGCATGTCTTGTCCTTTGCTCTGTCTTTCAGTTGGAAAAACCTTCATCCAGACAGGGACAGGGAAGGGAGGAGGATGATAAGGTATTACTAAAGGTCCAGACAAACAGCATAAGGATGATTTTGATAGCTCCCTTGTTTCTGGCTCCATTGCTCATACCCATATCTTCCTGTTCCCTCAGAAGAATGGTCTGCTGTCAATGTGATTCTCTCATCTCAATCTCACATCTTGTCATCTGTGTTCATGGCACAAGCTGGTCTTCCTCATCTCAGTTTGTTTTGTATGTGCTTTTTGGAAGCTAGAAGGCCTAGTACTAGGAGAATGTCATGAAAAAAATGGAAGATTTTTTTGTTTTGGAGACAGGAAAGAATTTGGAATTTCAGAAGAATTTTTGAGTGTTGCTGAGCAATAAATAGCTTGGAGAATTAAAGGGCCTCTTTTTCTTTTGGACAATTCATGCATTCATCTCTTTCTCTTATCAGATTGTATAGATTCTTCTTTCACATTTCATGTTCAAGCCTTTTCTTTCTCAGGCAAAGAATATTGTGCCCCCGAATTGGCTCCTACCATAAGAGTTCCTCTCAATTTTAATGTCTCAAAAACTTACTCTGACCTTTTACTCTACACTTACTCTGCTGGTTTTGATATTGTGTGAAGGAAAATCTTTTCTCTTGGCTGTTGCAGGCCTGCAAGGGTGTCTGAGTGCAGGCTGCAAGCAGTAGAGCTGCTTTTTTGGCCCCTTATGGCAGGAGTATCATTTGTAGTGTTCCTTCCTTTGGCATAACTAATTTCTAGCTAATCCTTTTTTTACTAAGGTGGTTTCTGCCTTTAAACCTTAAACCAACCTATTAAGAAGGAAAAGAGATTTTGCAGTAAAATCAAAATAAAAAATTTTTTATTGTTTTTTATTTACACAGATTTTGGCAATTAAATGTTTTGCACAGGACTAAGATTTTTAAGTTCAGCAGTTTCGTTATGTGTTTCTTTTGGCTTAAGTTCTCACAGGAAGCTTACAAAAAACAAACTATTTCTTTGTGGATTGAATGAGGTTTTGCATTGGATTGTGTTCATTCCACTATTTTCTAGAAATTTTCATTGACATTTTCCAGGGGTGGTAACTAAGCTACTTCTGGAGAGCTAAGCATTCTGTTCAGGCCAACTATTCTAGGGCAGCAGGCACCTATACTTATGCTCTAGGATAAGAGGCTTAGGCATATACACTAAGACTTACAAGGCATGACTAGAGCTCCACAGCTGTTTTACAAGGCATGAGCTCCTGCTCTCTTTGCTGATATTTTGCTCATGCCCTCCCTGTTCTGCTTTGCGAAGAACTGCCCATTGCCAGCCTACCAGATTTCAAATGTAGGATTTTTGTACCTGCAGCAGTCCACCTCATTGTAGATTCCTTTGTTTCACAGTTTCTACTTACCCTCCTGTACATTTCTATATTTTTGTGTTATATTACTATATATATCCTTATTGTTTATATATTATAGTTGTTGTTGTGACTTGTCTTTTTTGGGTTGGTACAGTTTGTGAAAGACTGGTTAAATACTGTCGGTCATGGGGCGTGAAATACCCTGGCGGGTGGGCGTCTGGGCGACCTGCGCCATGACATCTCCTGACATCTCGGCCGGGAAAACGCTCTCCGGTCTATACCCGATTGTCGACTGGGCAACCTGGCGATATACTGAAAGGAATTGACTCAGCAATCAACCAAAAATCTCACTACATTTATTTTTTCCAGGATCCGTTGAGGCACCACCTTTGTGGAGAGGGACCACTGTTGCTGTACGCCACTCTTTGAGTACATATCCTGTAATAAGGCTGAGATTGAACAGTCATTTTATGTTTGGGTTTAGCTCTTCTTGGAGTTCATGTAGGACACAGCCCGGGACACCGTCTGGTCCCATTGATGCTGTGTTTTTTGCTTTGGAGAGAGCGGCTCTTACCTGAGCATCTAAGATGTCAGGGGGGGCAGCACTCTGCTGGGATAGATATTTGCCCTTTTGGTGGGGAGGGGGAGGAGAAGTTTGTGCTGAACCTGTCAGCTAGGATGTTGGCAATGTCTGTGGGTTTGGTGTATTTTTTGTCATTTTGCACTAATTCTGAGCATATCTGGGAATTCCCACCCAGGTTCCTAACATAACTAAAGAAAGCCTTGTGATTATCCTTAGTGTCCTGTGCAATTTTTCTCTCGAAGCTGGCCTTAGACGATTTTATGAGTGCCCGTAGTTTTTTGCTAATACTGATCAGAGATGCCTTCCCTTTTTGGGATTTTGCTCTATTATGTAGTAGCTTCCTCCTTCTATTGTATAGTTTGTTTATGGCTGGGGACCACCAGACAGGACGTCTGCCTTTGGAGGATTGGGTCATGGTTTTATTTGGGATTGCATGATCCATGCATTCTTGAAGGTGTTCATAGAATGCGTTTCTAAAGGATTCTGCAGTCTGGGCCGTATTTTCCACAGGCCCGATGGCTTTGAAGGATTCCACTTTGGTTTTGAGTAGTGTGAAATTTGCTTTAGAGAAGTTTTTCACTGTGGTTTTCTGGGCAGGGGGTGGGGTTGGGATGTGAATATACAGTGAGATTAGTTTATGGTCTGATCTTACCAATGAGGGATACACTTCTGGTCTGGAGCATAGAGCCCCCATGTTGGTGATGATCAGGTCCAGTATATTTTCCCCTCTTGTGGGAGTGGTAACAAGTTGTTCCATAGCATTTGAGTTTATAAATTCTAGGAACCTTTGGGCTAGGGTGTTGGAGCTAGAGTAATGCTCCCAGTCTATGTTTGGGTAGTTGAAGTCACCCAATATAATGATGTTTGGAGAGACCTTCATATTTTCCAGTGTTCTCAGGAAGGCCGAGTGGGGTTCCTGGGTTTGGGAGGGTGGTCTGTAGCAGGCTATAAACTGGAAGGCAGTTTTACCCACTGTTAGTTGCACATGGATAGTCTCTGATGGTTTGTGCTGTGCCACCAACCTGGAGGTGTGGGTATCTTTGACGAATATTGATACTCCCCCCTCCTTTTGTGGTTCGGTCCAAGTTTTGGGGCCGAAAAGCATGGTATGAGGTATAACCTGGTAGTGCTGGCGTGCTCTCGGGAGCCTTGAACCAGGTTTCTGTTACTGCACAGATATTGATGTTCTCCATGCTAAGGAGAGTTTCGAGTGCATGCATCTTGAGGTTTAGACTTCTGGTGTTGAGTAGCATTACTCTTAGTTTCTTATCCCTTGTGATACCTATGGAGGTGGGTTTGTCTTTTGAGCCTTGCCTAAAAAAGGCACTGTGGGGGTGGCAAGAGCCTTTGCCAATATCCGAAAGCCCAGGGGTGACAGGTGCAAGCCATCCCTAGCGAAGCATCATGGCTTGTCGAGCATGTCATCCCAGGCTGACAGGCATTGGATCCCCTTTGAATGACACCAATACTTAAGCCAATTGTTCATCTTGTCTTCATATTGTGGCATCATTCTTGGTGAGGGTAAGATGCTACTCAAGGTCAGGGTCATACCGGCCTGGGCTACATGCTCAGAGAGCTCCTCTATGTCTCTTTTCATGTAGTCCAAGGAGGTATGTCTCAGGTCATTCACACCAGCATGGACAATGACTTAGTCATATTTGTACTTGCCTTGGAGTGACCTGAGTGCTTGTGTTATGTGGCGGATCCTAGCGCCTGACAGGCAGCTCACCGTGACCTTCTCCTTGTTCAGCCTGGTGAGCGGGACGTCAGTGTGCCTGACGATAGTGTCACCTTTTACAAGTGTATCAGATGTGTTGTTTAGCCTTAAGGGCTGTGACTGTTCGGCACACTGGCTTTGTGAGCTATGTGTTGCACGTGTTTTGTTTTGGGGTAGCGGTTGCTTGGGTGTCTGCTTTGGAGGTCTTTGCTGCTTAGGCAGATATTTATTTAGAGCCTCCGAGTATGTTTTTGTGTGTTTATGTGTTTGATTTGCTGTTGTGGTAGGTCTATGTGAGACTGGAATTGTAGTTAGTGTGGTTTCCTTCTCCTGACTGGTTACGCCAGTACTGAGTTGAGAGAGCTTAGCCTCCAGTTTGGCTATATGGTTGCATCTCTCACATGTGTTCGAATTTGTTGGGAGGAGGAGAGGGTTGTCTGTGTACATGAGGCAGTTGTAACATTGCCACAAGATTCCCAGATTCACCAGCTGGACTGGAGAGGAGATTGACAACTGACCTTTGGACATGCTAGAATAGTATTGGAAATTCCTTTATAATTGAAAAAAAGGGCCAGTGGGGAACAAGGTACTCAAGAGGAGTTTGTGAGGGTGTAGTGCTTTTAATTTTTTTAGTGCTGACTTATATAATTGCTTTAGTGAGCAAGTGCCAGGCTTTAGAGTAGGAATAGGGTGTTTATTATGAGAACTAGATCAGTTCTAAGGGAAAAAGTGAAGAGCAGACTTTGTGGAGCCGAGAATGGTTTAAACACAATTAAGCGGAGCTGCCCAATGCTGCGCTATGCGCAAAGTTGCGCCAAAGCAGGTTTTATACAGGGGGGACTTGAAAGAGCTAGAAATTTCCCAAAACGGCCAATAGACTTTCAGATTCTTGTGCTGGGAACACTCCTCCAGGGATAGATAGGCTGCTGTAAGCTCCCCACTGCCACTGGTGAACAAAGAAGCCTCCCTTTATCCAAGAAAGGAAATGGGCTACACAGGAACTTTCCAAAAGTCCATAATACAGCAAAGCCTGCATTTCGACTACTCTAGATCAGGAAAGACGGGAAACAAGGATCATTTTTTTGTTTTTTTTCTTTTTTGCAGCAAATAGCAGGAAAATGCAATAAATATGTAACACAGGCTAGTGCACTTGAGTGTGTAGCCTCAACAGGTATATGCAACAAACAGGACAAACTTTAAAAGTGCAGGTGCAAAAACAACTTTAAACAGTTTAACACAGTTCAAGAAGCAGAAATACTTGCAGTTTAGCTAGATCGGACAGTCGCCCAGGTAGTAGCAGGAAAAAACACTTTTATCAGGTTAGCAGTCGCTCTTTTAGCCTCTCTGCTGCTAGCACCACTCTGCAGGACCACGAGGAGCTTGGCTGAGTAGTAACAAGCGCAAAAAACGCGCCAAAGTGGGTTTTATACAGGGGGACTTGAAAGAGCTAGAAATTGGCCCAAAACGACCAATAGACTACCACATTCTTGTGCTGGGAACACTCCTCCAGGGATAGATAGGCTGCTCTAAGCTCCCCACTGCCACTGGTGAACAAGGAAGCCTCCCTTTATCCAAGAAAGGAAATGGGCAAAACAGGAACTTTCCAAAAGTCCAGAATACAGCAAAGCCTGTATTTGGACTACTCTAGGTCAGGAAGGACGGGAAACAAGGATCATTTTTTTTGTTTTTTTTTTTCTTTTTTTGCAACAAACAGCAGGAAAATGCAATAAATATGTAACACAGGTTAGCGCACTTGAGTGTGTAGCCTCAACAGGTAAATGCAACAAACAGGACAAACTTTAAATTACAAGCGCAAAAGCTTGCTAAAGCTGGCTTTAAAGCAGGGGGTTAGAAAGAGATAGGAAATGGCCCAAAACGGCCAATAAGCTACAAGTCACTGGGCTGGAACCACTCCTCAAGGGACAAAAAACTCAGAAATACAGGCAGGAATGCAATAAAAACTTTGCAGAGCTTATTTAGTTAAAGAAACAGAGAAGTCTATATATACAGAAAAGCAGCTAAAACACACAAACACTTCAGATGCAGTGTAACCTAGAGCACTTGAGTTGTAGCAATATTAAGGCAATTACAGTTATAATAAATGCTCTGAAATATACTCTATATTTCCAAAATGTTTGAGAAGCACAGTCAGAACACAAGGAGATTCAGGCAAAAAAAAAAAGTTTTTTTTTTTTTTTTTTGAAAGGGAAAAAGGAGAAACAGAAGGCCTTATCCAATGTTCTCTCTGTATTAGGTAGAATGAGCTAATGACACTAGACTGGGAGGAGTGCCACAGATCAGATTTACGGTAGGGGCGGGCAACTGCAAAGCCACCAAGTATAACAGCAAGACACCAACTGCGAGGGGGTGGGGTGGGGATAAAAACAGTAGCCTACAAGACAGTAAGCACTAGAGAAAGCCATAAATGAAAGCTTTTAAACAGTTAAAGATTTGTAAAGATACAGAATGCTTTTATCTGCAAACAAATCAGTTACTTGTGCAAATTAGTTAATAGCAATAAAATACACTCAAAGACTAAAAAGCAGGCAATAAAAGTGCTATATATTAATTGTTAGAAACAATAATCTGTATAAATAATCGAAAAAAAAAAACAGGATACTTATATATCTCAGCTAACAGTTGTGGTCAACAACTCTCATCTACTATGCTCATTGTGCTGTCTCTCCACTTGTGTGCCTTTCTTTATTTGATGTTTTACATATATATATATATATATATATATATATATATATATATATATATATATATATATATATTATAGGATCACTACTAAATCCTGAATGTACAGAATCTCGAAGACCAGAATCCGGAGATGAGAATCACGAATTCTGGTAATACCGAACGTTCACAATCCCGAAGCCCATAATACCGACCGCCCAAAATACTGAAAAATAGTACCTTTGTAAATCCACTGTAGAAATCTCGTGAAATACTGTTGCTGCCAACGAAATACCGTATCACGGACACCAAAACGTGTTAAATGAACCATGAACACACATCAGACTTGAAGTTTTCACCATTTATAACACCAGCAGTAGTAAACACATAAATCTGGCTTCAATTTGCAGCACCAGTACCTGCGGCTTTCATGCTTCTTCTCCAAATGGTAACATACCCTTGGATTATTAATACCTGCTTTGTTTTCTGTGACTATTCTCAGATAGAGCTGTCCTACACTTCCGGGCACTTCAGAATGGTCGTCAGACATGTTGATGACATTTGCTGTTGTACAAGAACTTAAAGGTGTACTACTCCTTTTATACCATGGCACTTACAGAGGTATTTCCTATGCATACAGGGTTATTTTCTATCCGTTATGCTTCGTGGATATGTCATATGAGCAATGGTGTATTACTCTATTTATAACAGGAGAGTGCAGAGGTATTTCTTACTGATTATGCTTTAGGGATATGGG
>NC_056746.1:1527453530-1527516030 GCF_019279795.1 Protopterus annectens
TTTCCATGGGGAAATGGAAAATAAAGGTGATATCCATGCTGAGGATTATCCTTTAGTATATTTGTACAGAAGACAATCATATACAGGTGTGGCTTAACAGTTACAGTGTTTTCAACTCATGAGAATCTCTTTGGTTTTAGTCATGCTACAATATGGCTGATGATTGGGACATTCCTGAAGAAGGGACACCTTTGTTGACATTTGTGTCCCATTCATGCCTTTATTAAATGTGGTGGCTACAGTATGTGCCTTCAACTTTTATATTTTGATTAATGAAAAGTCAGTATTTACATGCATACAGTATAATGTGGGGCAAGCTATTTGTGAGCTACTCTCTCACTTTTGACTATTAACTTCTGTAACTTTTGTTGTATGTGCTTTTGAAGTGTCAGCAGTTGAGTATTATTTACTTCATTTTATTTATACAGATGTTCTTCATGTTTCACTGTTGCAGTCCTCATATACGGATTATCTGGCTCCCGGTAGCCCTCAGTCGGCCTGAATACCAGAGTCCTTGGTATATGACGTCGGCTGCCGCTGGTTGTAAAACTGATGTCAGAACATCAGGTATAAAGGGAGGCAGCCGATGCCATTTCCTCAGTCTTTCTTGCCGCGGAGACCGAAGCAGATGCAATTCGCACTGGTGCCAGTTGGCCGTTTACCTTCGTTTTCCTTTCCGACTAACAAATTGAAGATGACTTCAGATAAGTACCCCATTGGGGATCCTCTTTTCTTGCTTTAACGAATGTCAGATAAGGTTAATAACTGTCTTGCCTGTGGAAAACAGATTCCGCACTGTGATTTCCATTCTTACTGTGTAACTTGTTTGGGCCTTGAGCACAACGTCCCTAACTGTGATCTCTGTGCTTCCTTTAACCCGCGTACCATATGCCGTAGAACTAAGATTTTGTATAAGCATTTCGGAGTCTGGCCTAAGTTCGTTGGTATGGCGTCTTCTGGTCTCCCGACTTTGGATATACCTAGGAAATGCAAAGACAAGGACCGTGACAGGCCTAGGGTTAAATCTGCTGATGATGCACTGGTGAAATTGGTTGTCAGAACAGCGGTAGTCAATGAGGCGCTTTCGCAGCCCCTGCAGTCCGCAGATTTTCAGCCAAAAGACTCTGCCGAGACCTTTACGGAGTCCTCCATGCCACAGGCTGCTATTTCATCTTCAGATCTTCTGCCTGTCACCGCCTCAGATGGGTCTGAAGCCAGTTTTCAGACACCGGCTTCTGACGCCTCTTCTTTTCGACATGAGACCAGAACTAGACCGACTACCTTAGTTCAGACTTCTGCAGTTGCTAGGCCTCCTGAGTCCCTCTGGATTGCTAGTAAACCTTCCGTTCGCAAATCTACTCACAAGCAGGCTTATGCCTCCCCTCCTGTGTCTCAGTCCCAGTTGGTAAGGATGGCTGGTGATCTTCTTTCCCTGATTAGGGGCTCTCACTCCCCCTCCCCTTCAAAGAGAACTAGGGAATTATCTCCTGATGTTTTGTCTGTCTCAGATTCTGAGATTTCCAGTATGTCTGCTGGTGAAGAAGAAAATTCTCAACTTTTTTCTGGCTTTGAGGATTCTGATGCTGAGAACTCTATTGCTTCTGCCTCCTCTCCAGAAGATTTTTCCTTTGGGGATACTTTGTATACTCTTAGGGAGCATTTTAAATGGGAATGTCAAGATTTTCCACAGTCTAAGAAAAGAATCACGGAAGTTTTGGATTTGCCACAGCATAAGCTTCTGGCTATACTTCCAGTTTTGAAAGTTGTGGATGATGTTTTCATGGAAAATTCTTTAACTCCGAATTCTGTTCCTCCTGCCCCCAGAAAATCGGATAGGTATTATAGGGTTCCTGAATCTCATCAATTCCTTTTTAAAAATCCTACTGCTGATCCAGAAATTATTTCTCAAGGCCGCAAGGGTGTTAAGGCTACTATTGCTAAAAACCCTGTGCCGTCTGATAAGGAGTCTAGGGACTTGGACAGGTGCGGTAAAAAAGTCTATACCTCTGCAACTCTTGCTATTAGATCCGTGAATTGACTTTTTCACATATGCTTAAGTATCAGCAGCATACTTTGGAGGCTATTAGGCTAAACTTGGAGATATTCCTTCCATGATGGAGAACAAAGACTTACAAGACTTAGTGAATTCTGCCACTTTAGTTAATAAGCATTCACTTCATTGTAGTTTTGACACTTTGGAGGCTTCCTGCAGAGCAGCAGCCACTGGTTCCATAATTAGAAAGCATGCTTGGCTCAGGGAGCAACCTCTTTCTGACCCTGTTAAATCAAAATTGCTTAATGTTCCTTTGCACAAGGACAATCTTTTTGGTAATAAAGCCGAGGAGGTACTGAAGAAGTTGGAGGATAAGGCAAAATCTGTGCAAGCTGTAAAAGATTTCCTTCAGGTTCAGCCTCCTCGGTTTAGTAGGCATTATCCTTCTAAGAATTGGTCTTTGTCTGATCCTGGCAAGCAGGGTCTCTCTAGGCCTAGGAGTTTCAGATCTTCTAGAGGGCAGGCTTCTGCCCCTCAAAGGACTAAACAGTGGCATTCTTCTTATGCTAAATCGGGGAGTTCTAAGCCAGCTTCCCAAAGCAAACATTCTCAATGACTCTGGCCGCCTTCTGCCTACCTGTGCAGGCCCTGAGTTTCCTTTGGGGGGAAGGTTAGCCAGGTTCGCAGAGGTATGGTCTACCATCACAGACAACAAATGGGTGCTCAGTATAGTAAACCAAGGTTACAAGTTTTACTTTCACACCTTCCCTGTTTTGTAAGGGTATGCAGACATACCCAGAACTCTCAGAGCGGAGGTAGAAACTCAGATTTCTTCTCTACTGACTATGGGAGCTATAGAGCCAGTTCCTCTAAATCAGGCAGGCCTAGGTTTTTATTCAAGACTTTTTCTGTTACCCAAGAAAGGGGGCACCTGGCATCCTATTCTGGATCTTTCTATTCTAAACACTTTTCTGGTGATTCCCAAATTCAAGATGCTTACCCTTCAACAGTTACTACCGATGCTGGGCAAGGAAACATGTCTGGTAACTTTGGATCTGAAGGAGGCTTATCTGCACATCCCAATAAGGGAAAGTTGCAGACAGTTCCTTCGCTTCAGGGCTGGAGAGCATCACTTTCAATTCTCTGCATTGCCCTTTGGCTTATCTACTGCTGCCAGAATTTTTATGAAGTGCCTGGCTCCAGTCATTGCTTTTTGCAGGCAGAGAAACATTCAAATTTATCCTTACCTGGACAACTGTCTCATTCAGGCAAACTCCCCAGAACAACTAGAAAAGGATTTGGATTTCGTGAAGAACATTCTCACTTCTTTGGGTTACACTCTCAATGAAAAGAAGTCAAAGTTGGTTCCTAAAAGGGAGATTGTTTTCGTGGGAGTGCGTCTGAGTACAGCCACCCAGATGGTATTCCTCCCTCAACAGAAGCAAGAAGATCTTTCAGCTTACGTCGTGAACTTGGCAAGCATGAACCAGCTCTCTGCAAGGCAATTCCTGCAAGCACTGGGGTTCATGGCTTCATGTATTTTGATGATCCCATATGCAAGGCTGCATATGAGAAAACTTCAATGGTACCTCAAGAATCTTTGGTGTCAACACACATAGGACTTGGACTTCTTCCCCTGATTCCCTGCCTACAAATGAAGTTCCTCTGGTGGGCGACAGCCTGTTCTCAGAACAAAGTTCTGCCCACCGTCTGCCAGCCAGACTCTCACCACAGATGCCACAGATGTTGCATGGGGGGCTCATCTGGAGGGCAGGGGCATACAGGGGACTTGGAGCACCCAGCAGATTCATCTGCACATAAACTTAAAAGAATTGATGGCAATGCAGCAGGCCTTGCTGGCTTTCAATGACCTACTCTACCCTGGGACTCTGCTGATTAGAACAGACAATACCACAGTCATGGTACATCAACAAGCAAGGGGGGACTCACTCTTACCCCTTGTGCAGACAAAGCATGAGGCTATGGTCCATAGCAGCATCCATGGGCTTGCATCTAATAGCTCAGTATCTTCTAGGGAGGCTAAACTCCTTGGCAGATCATTTGAGCAGACATGTTCTGGATCCTCACGAGTGACAACTGAACAAGGACATATTCCATTGCATCACTCTTCATTGGGGCACCCCACAAGTGGATCTTTTCTCCTCTCACACCAGTCATCTCCTTCCAACCTTCTGCACCAGGGAGTTTCACAACAAAGCTTGGAGGGTGGACACATTGTCCTTCCCATGGACACATCTTTCAGTTTATGCATTCCCTCCTCTGTCTCTTCTTCCCAGAGTGCTGCTAAAGATAAGGAATGAAAAACCAAAGGCTATTCTGATAGCACCAGATTGGCCCAGGCAGCATTGGTATCCGCTCCTTTGCAGCCTTTCACAGGCTCAGCCTTTGCATCTTCCCCTAGTACCAGGTCTGTTGGTTCAGGGAGGGGGAATGTTCCTTTATCCTCATCTTCAAACTCTGCATTTAACTGCCTGGCTAATACTTTAAATCTTTCCAAACAGGTGGTTGAAGTTCTTCATGAGGCCAGGAGGCCTAGCACTTGAAATTCCTATGCAGATAAATGGAAGAGATTTTGCTTTTGGATGCTGGCTAAAGGAGAAGACTCTTCTCATCCTTCTCTTTCCCTCATTCTTGACTAGCTAGCAGGACTGCTTAATAGTGGATTTTTCTTTTCTTCAATCAAAATTCATGCTTCAGCAATTTCGGCTCATTGTTCTTTTGAGCAACCCATTTTTTCTCAACCCTTGATGAAACAATTCCTGAGGGGAGCTAGTAATCTTAGACCTCCCAGAAGAGCTCCTACTCCTGCTTGGGATCTTAATTTTGTCCTGGAAAAACTTACTCTGCCTCCCTTTGAACCAGCTGCCTCTGCAGATTTGAAGTTTCTATTCTGGAAGACTACTTTCCTTTTAGCTATTACTTCAGCTAGAAGTGTATCTGAGCTGCAAGCCTTAATGGCAGTAGAACCTTTCATTATTTTTCACTCAGATCGGGTTTCTCTGAGAACTAATCCCTCCTTTATGCTGAAGGTAGTTTCCAGTTTAACCCTTAACCAGTCTATTCACCTGCCTACATTTTCAACAATCCCCAAAATAAAGGGGAAAGGATTCTGCACTCTCTTGATGTGCATAGACAGCTGAGATTTTACTTAGGACTAAATCCTTTCGAAAATCTGAACAGTTGTTGGTTAGTTTTTCTCCTGGGACTCAGTCTAAAGCTATTTCAAAACAAACCATCTCCAAATGGATTGCTCATTGCATTCACTTTTGTTACCTGCAGCATGGGAAGATTCCCCCTCAGAGTATTAGGACCCATTCTACTAGAGTCTTTCTGAGAGGTGTGCCTACTAAGGACATTCTAGAAGCAGCTGCTTGGTCTTCTGTCCATACTTTCACAAAGCATTACAATCTACCTTTGTTTTCTAAATCTAGGGCTGGTTTTGCCTCTGCACTTTTGCAGGGCCTTCTTACCAACCCTTAATCTGTGATCCTTCCTCTACCCTTTGTCTTTCCTGGGCCTTGGGAATCAACCCATATGTTAGTACTGCAACAGTGAAACATGAAGAACATAGTGCAGTTGTGTACACTTACTATAAATGTAGATGTTCGAGTGTATTCACTGTTGCAGTCCTGGTTTCCCACCCTCCATTCCCCCTTTTTTCCTAAGGCACAGACTGTATATATTTTTATTTTTTGTATGACGTGTCCAGGATGCTACCTTCCTGGGTTAGCCTTCTTTTGGGGGCTCCTGACAGTTAAGGCAGTAAAAACTGAGGAAATGGCATTGGCTGCCTTCCTTTATACCTGACGTTCTGACATCAGTTTTAGAACCGACGGCAGCCGACGTCATATATCAAGGACTCTAGTATTCAGGCCACTGACGGCTGCCGGTAGCCAAATAAGCT
Organism: Protopterus annectens; assembly: GCF_019279795.1. NCBI lineage: Eukaryota > Metazoa > Chordata > Ceratodontiformes > Protopteridae > Protopterus > Protopterus annectens. The sequence goes on from NC_056746.1 coordinate 1,527,459,449, forward strand.
ATATGTGAGGACTGCAACAGTGAATATACTCGAACATCTACATTTATGGTAAGTGTACACAACTGTACTTTTGTGAACTGGTAGAGTTTTGGTCCTATTGGACCAATTTCAGTCTCAGCCCAGAATGTGAACACGCATCAAGTGGAAAAAATATTTTTTACAATAAAAAAGCACATTAAAAACAAAGGAATAATTAATGAACAATGGAAAAAATTATTTAAGAAGGTAATCAAAAGATACCACTATATCCAATATTCACATCAGTTAGAGTAGTGACATGTTAGGAGCGGAGCTTGGGAAGAGCTGCTATAATGAAAATGATAGGCAGTATGTGTCTGAGATTAAGGAGTCTAGACTATGTAATCTGAAGCAAAGCATTTACAAGAAGCTTATGCTTTGAGATGTTCTTTAACTTGTGCTTCAGAGGAGGAGGAGTTAGAGAGGTCTTTAAGATTTGGGAGAAGATCTCTCTCGAGCTTGGGTCCAAGGGTAGAAAGGGAGTCGTTAGAACACTGAAGTCTGGTTTCAAGTGCTTGCAAGAGAGGCCCTGAGTGGTTATGAGAGCTAAGGTTGTATGAAACATGATATCTGAGTTAGCTAGAGGAAAGAGGAGGGCAGTAGTTTTCTTTCTGGTGCCTGAAAAGTTGGGAGCTAAGATGTAGATTGGCTTCTTGCTGAACTATCAGGCAGTTGGCTTTTGTTAGTGTAAGGCAGTGGTGTTCATAATTCGGGAAAGGATAATGAAGTGGCAGATGGAGTTGGAGATTGGATGGTAGCATAGTTTCTTTTTGGAGGCAGATGCAAGCATTCAGCAAAATGTACCAGGTGTGAAGAGCAAAGGATGTCTCTCCCACTTTGTTCAGAATATACAGTGGAAGATAAAACAGATGGGATTAACAATGTAGTCAGAATATTCCTTTTTCAGGTTAATGTTAAGAAACTGGTAGTCTTAGCATTTTTGCCTGAGGAATGTGTAATGTCAGCCTTCCAAGATAGGAGTTTGTTGCCCCCCCCTGAGGCAGCATTACTTCAGGGAATATTATCTGCTTGGAAAGCCTATGAAGTTTAGCCAAGGTCTGCTGTCACAGTCTGTTTTCCACATCTGTTTCAGTTTTGTTTTTGTAATGTGAATGAATTAAGTGCCCTATGCCTTCTGTGAACTTAAAATATCATGAAGGCTGTGAATTGAAGTGTTTGCTGTATTCTTGGAAGGAGGGTTGCAGATTTGAGAGTAGTTATGACAGTAATTAAATAAGAGAAGAATAAATCAGGTGAAGTGCATCTCGAATTAAGATTAGGAGCACCAGTTACATACCAAACACCATACCCATGGTCATTTTGCTAAAGTGGTTGCAAATACAGAAGCATACAGTATTCCTAATTTTCTGAAAGTGATTGCTCTACTGTTAAAAATATAACCACTGTTACAGTAGTCTGGTCTGCCATTCACAGCTATGTATAATATTACCGTGTTTGCCTTTGTTTATGAAGTACTTTTTTTGCACTTTGTCTATATTGCAACTGTTGTTTTTGTAGAGAGCTCGAGTGCCATTATGTTTTTGTTGCTATTTTTGTGGTCAGCATGTTTTTCATTGTGGTGATATATTTGCGCAAGGTATTTTTGGTGTGCTTGGGCATTTCAGTTAATTGGATTATGCTCACAACAGACATCCAGTATGTATACAATCTTTTTTTGGATTTTTGATTTATGTGAACTTAATTTTTCATATCTTTCATGAACAGGGAAGAGTTTCTCATCACTGTTGCTCCTCTATTTTTATTTTTGACATTTTGTGTCTCAATATATTGTGTAGTCAAGGTTGTGTGCCTTCAGCATTTATTTTTTGGTATGTTGTGAGTTAAGCTTCTGCAGTTTTGGTGTTATCAATGTATTCCATTTATGTATATACACACACACACACACACACACACACACACAGTTCAATTGTGAGTGCTTGACACTCGTAATTTACATGAATTGTTTAGAGATTAAAATTATAGTATGTTGAATAACTCACCTTTCTCTGAGATACTGCAGTCTTGGAACTACTATATTTAAGTAACAGGTGAGGGGTGCAGCCCCCCCCCCCACACTTAGGTGGGTGTGGGTCCCTTTAAGCATGAAAGATAAGGTTTTGATTGTTGCTATTCAATGTTGATGGGTCACTCACTCATTGCTTAAATTTCTGTTCTGGATCCTGTGTGTGTGTGTGTGTGTGTGTGTGTGTGTGTGTGTGTGTATTTGTGCTTGCATATTTTATTCATTTATTTATTTGCATTTCTTTTTTACTGGCATATTCCATCTGGGCAAGAAATCCTTTTCATCAGAGGCCTGGAGAGAAAAACTCTAAAGGTTATAGTATTACATTTTAATAATCAGAAATTAAACATATGAATAAGATACAAAATCTAAAGGCAATAGAATTGACAAAAGTTCTCATTAGCTGACAATATTACAGGTAAGCAGCGATTGAGCATATACAGTTGGCAAAAAGTTCCCATTAACTGACAAAATTACAGGTGAACAACAATTTGCATATTCTATGGAATTTCCTTTTGGCACGTAGAAATATATATGGTAGACGTACACAGTTTGTGGTAATATGAGACAATGGTGCATGTATTAGCTGTGTGGTCACAGCTTACATAGCGACATAATATTGTGGCAACCTGCAATGTATAATAAGTTTGATAACATAAAAAGCAGATGTTTGTGCATACCTTATTATGATGCATGAACTTCATGGAAACACTGTGTATATCAATTTGTTATTTTGATTGGTGTAATTAGTATAAGTGGAAGTGTTCACACTTCTTCAAAGTTTATAATGTGTATGCATGCAGTAAGTAGGGTTTATTTCAAAACTGATGCACTTAGAGAGCAGTATAAATACAATGAATGGTGCAGTCAAACAAGCAGTGTTGTATGGCTTCATCTGAGTCCTTTGAGGGTGAAGGTGTGGCCTAGTTCCAAACTTAGTGTGAGTGTATGCTCCCTGTCAAACAATTTTCATCCCTCTTTTAAGAGGAGGGGGCATGTATTGTATTATTCTGGTATGGGTGTCTTCCACATGGGACAGCACTATCTAGATGGTCTTTCTCAGGTCTGTCACATTGAGAAGCCTTCTACCTGGCAGAGATTGTAAGCAGTGATGCCGCCCTTTATAAGCATTCTGACTTCTGGGATAGCTGTAATCATGTGGAAGAATGGTTACTAAAAAGGCATACCAAATAATGGTGGCATTTGGGCAGCAATAGTTTTGCATGTTGTATACCTCCTTGGACAATGTAGATATAGTTATCAGAAAACGTTTCATGTAACTCCTGTCATTCGAAAAAGCATAGTCTGTATTTTTGCACAGAATCTATCCTCAGCATCTGGCTCCATGAGAGTGTCACCAGTGTTGATGTTCATCGTGCATACAGCTGCAGTCATAACAGATGGGTTCTCCTGCCGTCAGGCGGGTCCTCGGTCGGCCGAATTCCAAAGTCTAGGTCCGGCGTCAGTTGTCGTCGCTTCTTCCCTGACGTCGGTGCGACAGGGGTATAAAAGAACCAGCCAACGCCATTTTCTTCAGTCTTTCTTGCCGCGTGGTGCCTGAAGCAGAAGCAGTTCGCAAGTGCCGGTCAGCCAGCTCCTGAGATTACGAAAAATTTGGAACCAAAGTCTTCTTAAAAGCTAAGTACCCCGTTGGGGAAACTTTTTCTTGCCTCAGACTGATGTCAGACAAAGTTAATAATTGTATTTCTTGTGGGAAGCAAATACCGCATAAGGATTTCCATTCCCTCTGTATATCTTGTTTAGGCCCAGACCACGACGTCTCGGTCTGTTGCTTTTGTGCTACATTCAACAAACGCACTATTAAGCATCGGGCGGAGTTCACCCAGCATTATTTTGGAAAAGCATTTAACTATACTATGTCGTCAGATACTCCGACTCCGGTTTTGTCTAAAAAATGCAAAGACAAGGACCGACACTCGAGGTCCGCGGCCTCTACCGACACCACGCCAAAGCTGACTACACATGGTCCGGTTCTCAGCGAGGCGCCTACGCAGCCCCTGATTACCGACAACACATCTTTGGCAGTGTCTCCTGTACCCGAGGTTGCAGGCTCCTCGGCCCACACCCTGACTACAGATACCGAAGCCACGCTTGGCGTTGAAACACAGAATGTGGACAGGTCCACCTCCACTCAAGGTGTCTTCAGACCTTCCTCTTCTTTCTCCATCAAGGCTTTCACCAAGTCTAAAGCTACAATGCACCCTAAGAGACCAGCTACACAGGGCCCATCTCCAGGCCCCATGCCTAAGAAACAGATGCTTAAAATGGCTGAGGATTTAATTACTCTAATCAGAGGTTCTCAGCCACCTCCTGACAAAAGACCCAGAGTGGAGGAAGATTCCCCCTCCTCTGATCAGGGCTCCATTATTTCAGAGCACTCTGATTATCAGGAACAGTCTTACTCCCCTTTTGAAGACTCTGATGCTGAGGAATCTATTCCTTCTGTATCCCCCCCTGAGGATTACTCATTTGGTGAAACTCTGCATACCTTAAGGGAACACTTCCACTGGGAAGGCCAGGATTATTCAGATTCCAAGAAAAGGCTCAGGGAATTTCTTTTGTTACCCCAGCACAGGCCTCTGGCTATACCTCCTGTCCTGGACATCCTAGATGATGTTTACTCGGAGGCCTGCCCGGACTCTCTTCCTCCAGCTCCAGTTAAGCCTGACAGGTACTACAGGGTTCCTGACTCACACCAATTTCTATACAAAAGCCATGCTGCTGATCTAGAAACCATCTCACAGGGGCCCAAGGGAGTTAAGGCCTCCATTGCCAAAAACCCATTGCCTTCCGAGAGAGATTCCAGATCCTTAGAAAGGTGGGGAAAAAGGTATATACCTTGGCTACCTTATCCATGAGGGCCTTAAACTGTCAGTTTCATATGCTAAAATACCAACAGTTTCTGTTATCTCAATTGAAAAGTAAAATGTCACAACCTGAACAACCAGACATAAAGGCGTTGCAGGATTTGATGCATAGTGCAGAACAAGTGGGTAAACATACCTTACAATGTGGTTTTGATGCTCTAGAGGCCTCTTGTAAAGCTGCTGTTACAGGCTCAGTCATACGTAGGCATGCCTGGCTCAAGGAACAAGCCTTGCCTGATCATGTCAAAGCTAAATTACTAGACGCCCCTCTTCAAAAGGATGTACTATTTGGGGCAAATGCTGAGGAAGTATTACGGAAAATGGAGGAAAAGGCTAAATCAATGCAAACTGTGAAAGAATTTCTGCAGGTTCAACCCCCACGTTTTAGTAGAAATTGGCCTTCCAAAAACTGTTCCTTTCCTGCCACAGACAGGACCCCAAAGAGGCAGATACAGGCACCCGAGGGGCAGGGGACAAACACAAGGCTCATACAGAGGCAGACAATGTCAAGCTCCTACACAAAGAGGTGGTGAGGACAACTCACAATCTTTCAGAAAGCAAAACCAATGACTTTCCCCTTTGCATACCAACCAGGTCTCAAATGGCAGCCCCCTTAGGAGGAAAGCTGGCACTATTCTCAAAAAATTGGCATATTGTCACAAAGGACAAATGGATCCTGAACATTATAAACAGAGGCTACAAATTCCATTTTCATACCCTTCCAAAAATGAAAGGCATGCCAAACCTGCCACACAATCAAAGGGCAGAGGCACAAAAGCAAATTTCAGATCTTATAAACATGAAAGCTATTCAAGAGGTACCTACAGACGAACAAGGTCAAGGTTTTTATTCCAGGCTATTTCTGGTGCCAAGGAAGGGAAAAGATTGGAGACCTATTTTGGATCTTTCCATCCTAAACACATTCCTACTGCACCAAAATTCAAGATGCTCACTCTACAGCAACTTCTTCCCATGCTGGGCAAGGAGTCTTGGCTGGTAACATTGGACCTCAAGGAGACATACCTGCATGTCCCAATCAGACAAAATTGCAGAAGATACCTGAGATTTCTTGCAGGTTCAACCCATTATCAATTCTCTGCATTGCCCTTTGGTTTATCTACTGCGCCCAAAGTATTCACGAAATGCCTGGCATCAGTAATTGCCTACTGCAGACTTCAAGGGATACAAATATACCCTTATTTGGACGACTGCCTGATCCAAGCGGACAGCAAGCACATTCTTCTGAAACATCTGGCTTATGTAATAATGTTATTAAACTCTCTAGGATACACAGTCAACAAAGAGAAATCAAGACTAATACCCTCTCGGAAGATAATTTTCCTGGGTGCCAATTTGGACACAAACACCCAGATGGCCTACCTCATGCCAGAAAAGCAGGGGCAACTAATTCAATACTTCAGAACACTGGCAAATTGCACCAGGCTGACTGCAAGGAAAATCCTGCAGGCTCTGGGATTCATGGCATCTTGCATCTTACTAATCCCATGTGCAAAGCTGCATATGAGAAAACTACAATGGTACCTAAAAAACATATGGTCTCAACACAGCCACAGTTTGGAAACAGTAATACCACTAATTCCATGTCTGCAAAAGGAATTTCTGTGGTGGGCTCAAGCATGCCAAACAAACACAGGTCTTCCATTCAGCAAGCCTCAAGCAAATCAAGTCATCACAACAGACGCCTCGGACTACGCCTGGGGGGCGCACATGACAGACCGGTGCATTCAGGGCAAATGGACCCAAAAAGAAAAGCACCTTCACATCAATCAAAAAGAAATGCTAGCAGTGATAAATGCTATTATAGCTTTCAAGGACCTTCTACAACCAGGTCAGCTATTGATAAGAACAGACAACACCACAGTTATGTGGTACATAAACAAGCAGGGAGGAACACATTCTTATCCCCTATGCAGACTGGCCATGTCACTTTGGAACATGGCCATGGACTTACAAATGGAACTACAAGCACAGTACTTGCCAGGCAAGGAAAACATGCTGGCAGACAACCTAAGCAGGAATATGACAGATCCACACGAATGGAAGTTGCATCCAAAAGTTTTTACAGAAATTATCCAAGAATGGGGAAGGCCAGACATAGATCTCTTTGCCTCCCACAACAATCATCAATTGACAAAATTCTGCTCAAGGATCTTCCATCCAAAGGTCTGGAGAGTGGACACTCTCTCTTTCAGTTGGACATCAATGACAGTTTATGCCTTCCCACCTCTTCCTCTGCTGCCCAAAGTCCTATTGAAGACCAGAGCAGACAGACCAAAGATGATCCTCATTGCTCCAGACTGGCCAAGGCAACACTGGTACCCACTCCTGAGGAGCCTGACGCATTCCCCACCATGGACCCTGCCTCTAATGCCTCTTCTTCTGACTCAGCACAGCTTCAAAACTCTTCACGGTCAGCTGAAAACACTCAATCTAGCCGCATGGAAGATTCCTTAGCATCGCAGCAGGCCCTGCTCTCCAAGGAGGTGCAGGATGTCATTTTGGAGGCCAGAAGGCCAACAACTAGAAAAGCTTACTCTGCAAAATGGAAACGTTTTTGTGTTTGGAATGAGAAAAAGGGCCAGTGCCCTGGAAAACTGAATTTACCTCAAATACTACAATATTTGGCTGAACTGCTAAGCAGTGGACTTTCTTTCTCCTCCATCAAAATCCATGCCTCAGCCATTTCTGCTGAATACAACACTGATCCACCTTTATTCTCTCACCCTATATTAAGACAGTTCCTCAGAGGGGCTAAGAATTTAAAACCTCCAAGAAAACAACCAATACCTGCTTGGGATCTTAATTTCATTCTGGAAAAACTGACTTTGCCTCCTTTTGAGCCAGCTGCCTCATCAGATTTACAATATTTGTCCTGGAAAACAGCTTTCCTTCTGGCTATCACTTCAGCTCGTAGAGTTTCAGAACTACAGGCTCTTATGGCTGTCCAGCCTTTTATCATCTTCCATCAGGACAGAGTTTCATTACGTACCAACCCGTCCTTTATGCCTAAAGTGGTATCCAGGGTAGCTTTAAATCAGGCCATACATTTACCTACTTTTTATCCTAATCCTCAAGACAAAGGGGAGAGATTACTGCATTCCTTGGACATCCACAGCCAACTGCGTTATTATTTGGACAGAACAAAGCCTTTCAGAAAATCAGAACAGCTTTTTGTGGCCTATGCGGTAGGAGCTCAAGGAAAGTCAATATCCAAACAGACAATCTCAAAATGGATAGCCCACTGCATACGATTTTGCTATTCCTTTCATGGCAAAACTGTACCTACAGGCATTAGAACTCATTCTACCAGAGCCACAGCCACCTCTGCAGCCTTCCTCAGAGGAGTTCCTACCAAGGATATTTTAGAAACAGCCACTTGGAGTTCTGTGCATACCTTCTCTAAGCACTACAACCTACCATTATACTCCAAATCTAGAGCAGGCTTTGCCACTGCAGTCTTGCAGGGCATTTTGGCTCCTCCTAGCTCCACATAGTGCCTACCACCCCTTTCTTAGCTTTGGGATTCTACCCATCTGTTATGACTGCAGCTGTATGCACGATGAACAGTACAGTTTTGTACCTACCATAAATGTAGATGTTCGAGTGCTAATACAGCTGCAGTCCAGGTTTCACTCCCTCCTTCCCCTCTAGGGGTCTTCTTTTATGGTGTATTTGCTTGCAACTACTGGTCTTTGATTATATTGCATTGCATTATTACATACTTTTATGTATTGCCTTCCTTCTGGGGGCACCTGACATCTGGGGCAAGAAAAACTGAAGAAAATGGCGTCGGCTGGTTCTTTTATACCCCTGTCACACGGACGTCAGGGAAGAAGCAACGACAACCGACGCCGGACCTAGACTTTGGAATTCGGCCGACCGAGGACCCGCCTGACGTCAGGAGAACCCATCTGTTATTACTGCAGCTGTATTAGCACTCGAAAATCTACATTTATGGTAGGTACAAAACTGTACTTTTCCAAACATGCTTGCTAGCCCTAAACTGTGAACTTGGTGCCATGTCAGAAAAAGATGGAACCAGTACCCCCTAGTTTGCAGATAGATTAGTTCAAATACTGTTATATGTGCCTTTTTCAGAGTCAGACAGTAACATGGGGAGCTGTAATATCATTTGAAGGTAATCCCAGAGTTCATACAAGCCATGCCAAAACAGGCCATAGGACAATTCGGTTTTGGCAGGCATTACAGCATACACTAATGACAGCATCCTGTTTTCCTCAACTATTTCCACAGTACCATGAATTGTTTATATCTCATAGTAACTGTCTACCTGAAGAGGGAAGATGCCATCAACTATAATGAACAAGGAAGCACACAGTACTTGCACATTGTTGTGCCTTGTTAGTGGAATGGCATGTTTAATTATTGTGGCATTATCAGCTTGCTTAATTATAAAAAGTTCCACATTTAAGTGTGAACATATGATGTTAAGTTGTCTATCTCGCCTTCATTCTTGCTGGTTGGGTTCGGAGCCGATCCTCGGCTCCGACTTGGCCATCTTCAATAGCTCGAGAGCTGTTTACTGGCTCGAGGCTACCCTATATCCCATGATGCCTGGCACTACTTACTCAGATCTCGTTTGCCGCTTCAGACTGCGAGGTTATCTTACTGGCTCAGGCTCCTATACTTTTTTGTATTTTCTATTTTTTCACTAGAATTTACCTCTTATTAGTGTATTTAATACCTTATATTATATTATTAACCTAGCTAGACTCATTAAATAGTATGCATCTTCCCCTGTTTTCTTATTAAAAAAAAACTTGTTTTACTTAGAGAGTTTTCCCACCCCCTCTCTTCCCTTTTGTGGTAGCCATTTAAATTAGAGGCTAACCCTCTTTTGTCTTTTCTAATTTAAAAAAAAAAAGTTTTTTAGTAGTAGTAGACTTATTTAGTGTGTTAGCTGTATTGTTTATTTAGTATACCTGCTAACTTGTTTTTTCTTGTAGTGTGTGTGTGTTTTACCTTGGTGCGTGGGTGTGTTAATATGTCCAAGGAGTCTAAAGTGTCCGGATTCAAGAAGTGTGACTCATGCTGTCAGAAGATGTCTCTGACAGATGGTCACACTTCTTGTGTCTATTGTCTGGGCGCAGTGCACCTGCAGGACTCTTGTGTGGTTTGTCATGCTTTTAGCCCAAGAGTCCTGCAGGAGTGCAAAAATAAGTTGATTCTCAGGGGTTTGCTCAAGCCCCAGGATTCACCGGCCAAGGTTCAGCCTGTGAAATCCTCCAAGCCACCTAAGTCTTTGGCTCCCTGTTCGGAGCCGTCGCTGGATGAAACCCCACCATCCACCTTGGCTCCGGCTGGAGCTGATGTGCCTCCCTCCCAATCAGCTCCAACAGGTACTTCGGAGCCGTCAGGGAGTCGAAAGAGATCTAGGTCTCCCTCCTTGGAGTCGATACGCTCGGCTCCATGGTCACATCTGCTCCAATCAGAGCACAGTCATAGGTCCTCTAGACTTTCAGATCAGGACTTGGAGAGAGTGGTCAGTAGGCTGCTGAAATTGCAGGCCCTAGCGAAAATGTTGTCCAGCCCTCCTCATAAGGTGTCGGCTCCGTCCACTTCTGCAGAGATTCCTCCTCCGACTCCTCTCTTGAGCTTGGAGCCGGAGTTCATTGGGGTTTGACTCGTGGAACCATCGGCTCCGATACCTTCCCCTTCAGTTCCGTCGTCGGCTCTGATCCCTTACATGGCACCATCCTTGGAGGGATCTGGGCGCTGAGTCTCCCTCATCGGCTCCGAGGGGGCGAGTGGCATCAGACCCCTTGTCCAACCCCGTTCTCCCCCTCGGAGCTTCGGCGCAGGTGAGCTCGGCTCCTACATCTGCCTCAGAGCTGTCCCCCTCGGTGCGGAGAGGAATTCCGATTTCTTCAGAGCCGGAGTCTACTCTGCACCCGGGCGGGGGCGCCTTCGAGGTCATGAGGAGTGTACTGGCCCCTGAGTCAGTCCCATGGTCAACCCCACCGGCTCCTCCCCCTATGGTGCCTGCGTCTGCCCCTCCTCCAGACCCCAATCGCGGGGAACCAGTGTTCCAGAGCACCCCGTTGGGTGTTTCTTCCTCTTCCAAGGCCTCCACTGATCACTCAGGGGAGCCACCTCGTAACAGGAAGTGCAAGAGGAATCACGTTGACTCCCCTGAGTCTGTCACATCAGATACTGACTTAGAGGATTCTGAAGGGTCCCCGAGATCCCGCTCTGAAGATGTCTCCTTTTCAAACATTTTGGAAATGCTTAGGCAGAGGGGGAACTGGAATACCCTAGCCCCTTCTAAGGATGAGTCGGTATTCCTGGATGCATTTGGTTCCCGACCTTCCACCTAATGGGTGTCTCCGCCTTTTGACCCACTTATGTCTGTGGTGGCTCGGAAGGCATAGTCAGCTCCAGACATAGTGGAACCAACCCCAGGAGACCTGCTAAATTTATAACTGCACCTCAGGACAAACAGTTTTTGACTAAGGGCGTACCTGTCAATGCCATGGTGGTAGCAGCAGCCACAAAGAAGGAGTTGGCAGAAACTTCCTCATCTGTCCATCCCCCTAACAAGGAGTCTAGGGCTATGGACAGATATGGGAAGCGAATGCTTGCTTCAGCGACTTTCTCCATGAGGTCGCTGAATTATTTGTGCCATTTCACCCGCCTTCAGATGGATCTCCTTAAAGAGCTTGGAGATACCCTCTAAGATCCATCAGCTGAGAGGGCTCAAGCTAAGGTGGCCTCCCAGCTGGTGACTCTGAATTCAGTTGTTAACTCCTCCATGAGGCTCATTTCTTATGCAGCCAATGGAGCGAGTAGGGCTGCAGACACAGGCATTGCCCTTAGGAGGCACGCGTGGATGCAGCTATGTAATTTTGCGGAGCCCTTCAGAGTGTCTTTCACCAATGCCCCCTTTGATGGTCCCACTCTCTTCGGATCACAGGTGAAGGACACCCTAACCAGGTGTGAATAAGAAGGCAAGACTCTCTGCTGTGGGAGTCCGTTTTTCCACTCCTTCTAGACCATTCCCCAGGGGTCAGAAGAGTGGAAAGATGTGGTTGCAGAAACCCCAGGGAGCCTTGCCTGACACACGTGGTGAGTTCCCCTCCAGGGGCAGAGTAGGGAACAATAACAGATGCTGTCCTCGTGGCAGAGGGGGGTCTGCAGAACCAGGGCACCCGAGAATCTTTCTCTGAGAAGCCCTTTCAGCATCCCTGAAAGGTTGCCCGGCTGCCCACCTCTGGAGGCAGTTGGGGGAAGGCTCTCACTGTACCCCAAAGCCTGGCAAGACCTAACTCAAGACAAGTGGATACAGTCAATCATATCCGGAGGTTACAGAATCCCCTTTGCTCAACCCCCGTTAAAGTCAAACAAGTCCCTTCCAGATGTTCCACCCAATCTAAGGGAACAAGCAGCCATAGAGATTTCAAAGCTGCTACACAAAATAGTCATCCAGGAAGTCCCGGCAGACCAACTCGGATCCGGAACTTACTCAAGGTTCATTTTGGTACCAAAAAAGACAGGGGACTGGATACCCATTCTGGATCTCAGCAGATTAATCAGATCTGTACAAAGAACGAAGTTTCAGATGGTGACGCTATAGTCCGTTCTACCCTTCCTGGGTCAGGACAATTGGATGTGATCTATAGATCTTCAGGATGCGTACTACCACATCAAGATGCACAGGCACTCCAGAAGATTCCTTCGCTTCCAGCTGGTAGCCAGTCCACTATCATTTCAGAGCTCTGCCCTTTGGTCTCACTACAGCCCCCAGGGTGTTCACCAAATGCATGGCAGTGGTTATGGCTCATGAGACGTCAAGGATTCCAGGTGTTTCCATATCTAGATGACTGACTCCTTACTGCTTCCACCAGGCATCACCTCCTGCAAGCCAGGGACTACACTATCAAAACTTGTTCCAGGCTAGGTATCACAATAAATTTCGAAAAATCTGCATTGTTGCCCTGTCAGCATATCACTTATATAGGGGCAAATCTAAATACCAGGAACATGTTTGCGAACCTTCCACCAGACAGGGTATCACTAATTCACCAACAAGTACAGATTTTATTAACATGCAGAACGATTCAAGTCAGGTTCGTCCTCCAAACAGTGGGTTCCATGGCATCAGCAATTCTTCTTGTTCCCCTGGCCCGCTTTCACATGAGAATCCTCCAGTGGCTTCTATTCACACAGTGGTCCTTCCAACAGCTTCCCATGTCTCACAAGATTATGATCACAGAAGCATGCAAGAAGCACCTCGCTTGGTGGATGGTCACCCCATCGGTGTCCCAGGGCAGACCATTTGTGCTACCCCCTCCAGTCGCCACAGTGACCACGGACGCCTCCCTGATAGGGTGAGGGGGGCATTATCAGGGCAGGACAGTCCAAGGCACCTGGCAGCCTCATGAGTACCATTTGCATTTAATGTCTTGGAGATGAGAGCTGTGCTTTTAGCGTTGCAAGCCCTTCAGGACTCTCTCCCTCCTGGGACCATTGCAATTCAGATGAACAATATATCAATGGTGTGGTACATAACGAGCAGGGCGGAACCAGGTCCTATCCTCTATGTTGAGAAGCACTCAGACTCTGGCACAGGGCAATCTCTTCCCAACGTTTTCTTATCACAACGCACATCCCTGGGAGTTCCAGCATCATCGCAGACAGGCTCAGCAGAGCAATTCTCATGCCTCACGAGTGGTCTCTGAATCAGGTAATTGTGGAACCAATCTTTCGCAAATGGGGTCAGCCTTGCTGCTACCTGTTTGCCACACCTTTCAACAGCAAGTGCAGCAATTTCTTCTCCCTCCTTCCACTTCCCGGCCACTCCCCCAGACGCTCTAGTCCATGATTGGCCTCAGGGATTTCTTTATGCTTTTCCTCCGTTTCTCCTAATACCCAAACTCATACAGAGAGCAACTGCTTTGGGTTGCAAAATGATCCTCATTGCCCCTTACTGGCCTCGACAGATATGGTTCCCATTCCTGCATCATTATCGTCTTGAGCAGCATTGGATTCTGGATCCTATTCCAGATCTACTGATTCACCAATCGGGCAGATTGCATCGATCCCTTCAAGCACTCCTTGGTTGCTCCACTTCCAACCTTAGCCAGGCTTCCTAATATTTCCTCCTCTGTGCGGGAAATTATTATCTCATCGCACAAAGCCACAACTAGGAAAACTTTTGCTAGTAAGTGGAAACGCTTTTCTTGCTGGGCAGAGGCTAGGAATATAGATCCTTTTTCAGACCCTGTCCACGAGATTCTGGAATTTTTAGTGGAACTCTTTCATTCTGCTTCTGCTACAATCAGGGTTCAGTTAGCTGCCATTTCGAATTTTCACATTGGGTTGTCTTCTAATAACATCATGTCTCATAAGCTGTGTAAAGCCTTCCTCAAAGGAACCACTCTGCTTAGGCCCCCATTGAGGGATCCACCACCTCCGTGTTATCTAGACTTGGTGTTAGCTTCCCTAATCTTGCCACCCTTTGAACCTGCAGCATCTTGCTCCATTAAGTTTTTATCCTGGAAGACACTTTTTCTGATGGCCATTACTTCTGCCAGACGTGTTTCGGAACTTCAGGCTCTATGTACTCGTCCCCCATACTTATTTTTCCATAACGATAGGGTAGCTCTAAGGACCAATCCTTCCTTCCTTCCTAAGGTCTGTACACAAAATAATTTGAATCAGTCCATAGACCTTCCTGTATTCTTTCCTAATCACACCAATAACGCAGAATATAAATTACACCAGTTGAATGTTCACAGACAGCTGCGTTTTTATTTGCATAGGACAAAGGACATCAGGAAATCCGACCAACTCTTCATTTCCTATGCTGAGGGCAGACAGGGCCTTCCTGTCTCAAAGGAAACATTATCTAGATGGTTGTCTCATGTTATTTCACTCATTTACCAGCTGAGAAACAAAAAATTATCTACCAAACCTAAAGGCCACTCTACTAGGGCACTGGCTACCTCGGCGGCCTTCCAATCTAGGTTACCCATGGAATCTATCTGTGCAGCTGCTATGTGGGATAACCCACATACCTTCATTTCTCATTTCAAATTAGACATTGCTTCCAGGAACAGGGCTGATTTTGGTTCCACTGTTCTGAAAAGTCTGTTCCAGTGAGCCACCCAGGATAGTAGGTGCTAGGGACGCTGTCCCAACCAGCAAGAATGAAGGCGAGATAGACAACTTAACTTAAAGAAGTTATGTACCTACCATAATGTTCCATGTTAGTTGTCTTTTCTCGCCTTCTTTGTTCCATCCCTCCCTCTATCCCCCTATCCTAGTGTATCGAGAGGAGCTCCCCTTTTCAATTTTTCATTGGCTGAACCTTTTCTGGTCACATTTTTCTGCTTAGATAGCTTCTCAGTTAGGCCCCCAGGGGGCTTCTAAGGTAGATTTCCTTCTTACTTATGTTTGGAATAGCTTTTTCAAATGAGATCTGAGTAACTAGTGCCAGGCATCATGGGATATAGGGTAGCCTCGAGCCAGTAAACAGCTCTCGAGCTATTGAAGATGGCCGAGTTGGAGCCGAGGATCGGCTCCATACCCAACCAACCAGCAAGTAAGAAGGCGAAAAGAAGACAACTAACATAGAACGTTATGGTAGGTACATAACTTCTTTTTCTGTTAGTAAGTCAGTATCATTCAGTAAAGAAGTTGGTATGCAAGTCTCTGTACTCCTTACACTTTCCACACTCCATTTCAATGCCTCAGTATTTGGAAGTTGTGTTACCAGTGTAGCCAAGGTTAATGTTTTGTGTGGCATCTCTGGAAATAGGGCTGCAGTTTCCAAATGATATTTTTAGCTACACCTAACAGTATCTTGGGTTTCAGGACCATGGTGGTGTTGCACTGATTCCTTTAGCTGCTGACCACCTGTGACACACCGTGTTATTGCAGCATCCCATACATTTGTCTGACAATTTTATAATACAGCAGCGGTACCTTTAGTCTTTTGTAGACTTCTCCAGATGGTAAAAGTGCCCATCCACAGATAACCTTTTACATTTCTGCAATGATACTGTTTGATAAAAGCAACCAGTTTCTCCTTGAGCCACTTTAAGAGATTCCATTCTTGCCCCAATATCCAGTTTTCTCCACATTACAGCATAACTATACAATTTTTGCTTTACACTCCACATAGCTACACAGTGATTGTATTACCTTCCAGGACACCCGTTGTTGATATGCTCTCCATTTTGCTGTTCATTTACAGTGTGATATAGCTTTGCTGTGCCTTGATCAGTAACTAGCACTATGCCTACAGTGTTGTCCAGCATACCAGATGGAACATTAACTACTCTGGCAGACAAGACTGGTACAGTGCAATGGACACTGCACATACCTACTGCTGAAGTTTTGGACTTTCTGCAGACAGAATTTTCTTTGCATGATTTTCAAGCATTGCCGGTCATGCTATTTTACATGTGAAAAATGTAGTCGCCTGTTATCTAATAGCAAGCCTATGTAGGTATGTGCATGTGTATACAACATACACAGACATATACTAAGACAGTCTTTCACTGATACAGTTTTAGTAACCCCACATTTAAACAGACCTTAATAAAATACCTTCACCTTCTGAAGATGGCTCTCCAATTGCACCACAGGACTGCAGATGTGTTCATAATGTTCAGTCCATAGCAAAAATACTTGATAAAATAGTTAATACTCAATGTACTGAAAATATAGGTAAGTATGGATCATAGGAAGTAACTAGGCTATTGGCCCTGAGGCCTTTACAACCCTAGCCAAAAATTTAGCCCATGTTCCAACAAATCAGCACCCTATGCCACTGTCTGTCAGGGACACAGGCAGAATCCCAGGGGTGTATTTTCTGTTCCCCATCCAGTTATCCAGGTTGTGCTTAAAAAGTTTTAATGAGGTACTCTGCTTTATGTGGAGAGCAAGTCTTCCACAAAAAGGGGAGTCTCTGGGACACAGATGTGTCCCGCCAACAAGTCCTATTGATGTCACAGTCCAGATTGAGGTCACGCATGTGGGTTACAAGAGTGGAGCTTGACTTGCGGATATGCAGCAGTCCCATCAAGGTGGGGTCTGAGATTGCTTTGTATGCCAAACAGAGGTCACATCTGAGGAGTCTGTAGGAGACTGAGTAGAGTGACAGGGCTTTTAGCCTATCTGTGTATGGTAGATGTGTGAGGCCCTGGATACTCCGGGTGAGGAACCTCTCTGTGGTCTCTCAAGCTGCTGCATGTGTTTTGTGAGGTACATGCTGAAAGGGGTGATGTACTCAATAATGGGTCTTATAAGGGGAAGAATACAGGATATTTTGACCACCTTGTCCCTGGATGAGATACCCTTACTAATGAGGTGGGCCATATAGAAAGCTTTCCGTACAATGGACGCAGTATGATGGGTCAAAAGTTAGTTTGCTATCAACCTGGGTGCCCAAGTCTCTCTCAACTGATTGCATGCTTAGTACCTTATTATCAATGTGATGATTTGTGGGGATGTCTCTCTCTCTCCCCAAAAGGGATGATGATGCATTTTTGGCATTCAGTTTGAGGCCTGTTTCTGGCCCCAGTCATTTGTTTGGATGATACCCTCTTGGAGGATTTTCACATCAATAGGGGATTGATGACAGCACCCAGCTTACAGTCATCTGCAAACTTGGTCAGCCATAGCCCACTAGGTTTGGCTTGCACCTCCTAGAAGTATGTCCCAAACAGTAGAGGCCCCAAGACCGATCCGTGGGGTATGGCTTCCCCCGTTTTGACTAGGTGGGTTCTATCAGTGAGCCAGTTTGCTACCCATCTGGTAACATATGTATTGCTGCCAGGTTGAGAGAGTGTATCTATTGTACCTGAGTGGGGAATAGTATCGAAGGCTTTGGCCAGGTCAAGGTAGGCAGTGTGCACCGTCTTCCCCTCATCTGTGGCCTTGGTGACTGTCTTAAAGAAATCAACCACATTTAACAGGCATGACCTCTCCTTGACAAAACCAAACTTTTTAGGATCAAGTGTCTGGAGGTTGCCCATGTCCTTACTAATGAGGTCCATGATAATCCACTCCATGGCCTTGCAGATCAGGCTAATTAGGCTGATGGGCATGTAATTTCCTGGATTGGTGGACGTGCCACCTTTGTGCAAAGGGATGACTGTAGCTGTCCTCCACTTGGCTGGGACGAAGCTGGTACTCAGGCTTTTGTTAAATAGGGTACGTAATGGTGTTGCAAGTTCCTGGCTGAGTTCATGTAGGATGCAGCCTGGGATATTATCGGGTCCCATGGAGGCTGTATTTTTTGTCTTTGAGAGGGCAGTGATGACTTGTTCCGTAGAGATAAGGGGGGGGGGGGCAGGTGCTGGGTATGTCCTGTTTTACTGATGGGGGTACAGAGGAATGAAATTTTCACTGAACTTGTCTGCCTGCAAGTCGGCTATATCTACAGCATTTGTGTATGTGATGTCCTTGGCCGCCAGTTCTGAGAAGATCTGGATGCTTCCCTTGAGATTGCGGACATATGTGTAGAAGGTCTTATGATTGTCTTTAGTAGATGTGGACAGTTTGGACTCAGTTTGCTTTGGACAATTTCACTAGTGCTCTTTTTTGCTTGTTCAGGCTAAGGAGAGATTACTTCCACTTGGGCACCTGGACAGCAATTTTTTTCCTTTTATTAAAGAGGTTATTTATTGTAGATCTCCACCAGACAGGTTTACTCTTCCTTGAGGAGGATGATTTCAGTCTGTCTGTTATTCCTGATTCCATGCAGGTATATAAATGCTCATACAGTACTTTGGTAGAGGTTTGGACATATGTGCCAGTTCCTATGGAGGGGGCTGTGAAGCTGTTTATTCCTTCCCTCAGAATAAGCTTTGGAGAAGTTTTTTGTTTGACCCTAGCTAGGGTGGTGGGGGTCAGGGGAGATGGTGACTTTGAAAGTGATTGCTTTGTGGTCGAATCTTACCATGAATGATGACACTGGATGATGCTGCAGTGGTTACTCATGTTGGTTAATACCAAGTCCAAGATATTTTCATCTCTTGTGGGGGTATCAGCCAACTGGTCCAAGGCATTTGCATTGACGAAATCAAGGAATCTTTGGGCATTTGCGTTTTGGCACGAGTACTTCTTCCAATCTATGGTTGGATAGTTAGTCACCCAGGATCAGGGTAAAGGCTTGAATCTTAATAGATTTGAAGAGGTTGAGATAGGTGGAGTGGGCATCTTGAGTCAGAGTTGGAGGACTATAGCTAGCTATTATTTGAATAGGGGTCTTGTCAGTTAACTGCACCTGGAGTGTTTCTTGTGCATCATACTGTTTGACCAGCCTAGAGGTGTGTATGTCTTGGTTCCCTATTAGCAAGGTGAATGCTTACCTTATCGAATCCCTAAACATCGACCCGTCTGTATCGAAACTCGAAAACATCGAATGTTGAGAAGAGCAAAACCAGAAACATCGAATCGTCATGGTTGGCCTTCTACAGTATAGCTCCTTAAGGTAAGTGTGGGATAGTTACGGACCTTAGGGTTAGGGTGCGGGTTAAGGTAAGTGCATAAATGGTAATGTATGTTAGATTTAGTGTAGGGTTTTGTTAAGTGTGTGTGTGTCGATTATTTAGTTTGTTTGGGTTTAGCTTTTTAAGGTAAGTGTGCGATAGTTACGGACCTTAGGGTTAGGGTGCGGGTTAAAGTAAGTGCATACTTGGTGGTATATGCAGGATTTAGTGTAGGGTTAGAAGTAGGGTTTAGTTTAGGGTTAGATGTAGGGATTTGGTTAGTGTATGTATGTGGTTTATTTAGTTTGTTTGTTTAGGTAGTATGTAGCGGGTGGTGGGGTGGGACAAGTATGATAGTTCGATGTTTTGAATTTCATGGTTTAGTGTGTTCTGTGTTTTTGCGTGTTGATGAGGATGGGTCGACCTTTAGGGATTCGATAAGGTAAGCTTTCGTGTTTATGATATAGACTGTATGTCTTTTATATATATATTGCAACTCCACCTCCTTTTGTTTTGCTGGGGTCTGAATGAATGATAGGATGAGTAACCTGGTATGGCTGGGGTGCTTTCCACAGCTTTGAACCAGGTTTCTGTGACTGCAAAAATGTCAGCTTCTTCCAGGTTAAGAATGCTTGCAATGAGTCCAATTTCACATTTAGACTCCCAGTATTTAGCAGCATGACCTTTATTTATTTTATATTTGTTTACCGGGGGTGTCTGTCTGAGCCGAAAAGGCCCTTTTTCAGCAGAGGCCCGGGGAGAAAAGCTCCATAAAGAAAAATTACAGACACATTTAGTTATTTAGACATGATCAGTATACACACAAATTACAAGAGACGTGTTTTTACAGTGGTATGCGGCACATAAACAGTTACGGTGAAGAGAACAAACAAAAAAATATTCATTTTAAAAATAAAGGTAATTAATAGATTTGTGGTGTACAGCTGAAATTTGGAACATAGGTAGAATACATACATAGTACACAGGTACAGTACATACATTGTAGATTAGCCAGTGTTTGTGAGTAAGATTGAAAACTATTCTCAAGTACTCTACATTTAGTATGTATACATTATCCGCTTTCACTGGCCTGGGGAGCAGTCATGGCACTGCCAACTTTGCTTGAGATGTTGCCTGATGAGATCTTTAAAGGAGGCTTTGGATGATGTGTTTTGACTGCTAGTAGGGACAGAGTTCCAGCTTTTAGCCACTGAACTACTATATAGTGCATCTCCAAAGCTATTGTAGCTGTTGGTGAATTCTAGTAGTGGTTTGCTTGATGATCTAAGAGGCCTTTTGGCTGAGTGATGTTGTACTAGGTTTTTGAGAGCAGGACACTTATTGTGGAGGTAATAGAATGACAGAGGCAAAGCTGATTGTAGGTTGGGCAGTTCAAGCCAGTGGAGCTGTCTCAAAGCAGTACAGTGATGAGTTCAACATAGGAAGTAATCCCCTGAAATCTGAAGAAGAAATAAGGGATCTAGGGACCCAAGTAGATAGCCAGCTTTCCTTTGATAACCATGTTGCCAAAGTGGTTAGAAAATCCTTCTATGTGACCCATCTGATCATGAAAGGGTTCACATCAAGATCTAAGGATGTAATGGTGCCCCTCTACTCTTCCCTCATCAGACCCATTATTGAGTACAATGCACCAATTGGAATGTACCTGGCTAGACATCTCCAGCAGCTGGAGAGACCACAGAGGTACCTAACCAAGAGAATTACTGGCCTCAAACAGTTGCCCTATGCAGCACGATTGAAAAAGCTAAGACTGTTCTCTGTTGCATACCGCTTTCTCAGAGGTGATCTCTGTCTAACGTACAGAGCCATGTTCAACCCAGAATTGTTGAACATGCTAAATCTTAGCAAAACCAAATCTACTCAAGCTACACGCTCTAGGGATATAAATCTCAACACAACAATGAATAGAACATGCTGGAGGGATAGATTCCCTTCGCAGAGACTTCCCTTACTATGGAACAGGGCCCCGATCTACATAAGACAGAGCCCCTCACTATCACTCTTCAAGAGGAACCTTGATGAGTGGATGGGTAACAGAAAGTTCACACCGGGGATCACACCAACAGCACTACTAGATAGGGGCCAAGGGTACTAGCTGGTAGTACAAGGGTCTAGGGAACTACTAAAGGGGCGGTGAATACCGTACAACGTGGCTGGGCTAATATATGCCTTCGGGCAGATAGCTCAGTATGAACCTATGAACCTATATGAGCAATTTGCAGCAAAGCGGGCAATTCTGTTATAGCAGGCTTCCATTTTGCTTAGTTCAGTTTTGTTGAGATTAGTCAGAATGGGAGATGTATAGAGTAGGGTGGATAGAAGTTGGGAGCGAGCAATGGCTGATCTTGTGTTGTTGGTAAGAAATGGTTTGATATGGTAGAGTGACCCCAGTTTGGCATGTACTTTTTTAATAGTTAAGTTGAGATGACTATCAAATTTTAGGTGGGAGTCTATGGTTGTTCCCAATAGCTTAGCCTGTGCCACTAGAGCAAATGGAGTAGCATTTGTGGAATAGATAGGGAATTGACTGTTAGTGTTTTTGTTAGAACTGGTTATAGTCATAAGCTGAGTTTTCTTTGGATTGAGGATAAGTTGGGCTTTGGTAAGGTAGTTTTCAACATCAGAGAATGCTAGTTGAGTTGTTTGCAGGAGGGTCGGAATGTTTTGTGCAGCACAGATTAAGGTAGTATCATCTGCATACTGAATGATAGATGCATGCTGTGTGGAGGTATGGAAGTAGTTTGTGAAGACTGTGAATAGTAGTGGTCCTAAGATAGAACCCTGTGGGACTCCTATAGTTATGGGCAGCTGAGGAGAATTTTCCCATTTCACAGCTTGGTACCTGTCAGTTAAGTAGCTTTGGAACCAGGTAAAAGTGGAATTTGATAGGTGATATTGGTTTAGTTTGTTTAGCAGGATTTGGTGTGAGACTGTGTCAAATGCTTTGGACATATCCAAAAAAAAGATTTGACACTTGTAGGCCTTCATTTTTGAGACTGTTTACTGTGTCTGTGAAGCAGAGGAGGGCTGTAGTGGTACTATGGGCAGGTCTGAAACCATGCTGAGTAGGTGACAGGGTGTTGCTGTCTAGGAGATAGTTTAGCATCTGGGTATGGATGCATTTTTCTAGGATTTGGCCACGGGGGAGAGTAAAGCAATGGGTCTGTAGTTAAGTACAGTGGAGGTCCCGCCTTTATGTATGGGTGTAACATAGGATATTTTCCAGAGTTTGGGCACATAGTTTTCAACAACTGATCTGTTTATGTGAGTGGAGGCTGGGATAGCAATAGCATCTGCTGTGAGTTTCAAGAAATATCTGGGGTGTAGGTCGGCTGCTGTTGATGAGGTTTTTAGTTTGGAGAGCATGCTTTTGATTGAAGTGGTGGAAACTGTTTTGAGGGTAGAACTAGTATTAGAGTTATTTGTGTTTGGGGGGATAGTGAGGAAGGAACTGTCCTGTGATACTAAAGATAGAATTGAGTTCACAAAGTGGGAGTTGAATTGTGTTTCGATGGGAACTTTAGTGTCAGGGGTGGTTGGTTTGGGGGTAGCCTTTTGGGTGGATTTTAGTAGCTGGTTTACATTTTGCCAAATTTTTTGCGGGTTGTGGTGGTATTTAGTTTGTAATGTTGTGTAGTAGGATTTTTTGTCCAGCCTAATGCATTTTTTGCATGGTTGCACAGTTCTT
This sequence comes from Protopterus annectens, assembly GCF_019279795.1. Classification (NCBI taxonomy): domain Eukaryota; kingdom Metazoa; phylum Chordata; order Ceratodontiformes; family Protopteridae; genus Protopterus; species Protopterus annectens. Next base: position 1,527,482,570 of record NC_056746.1, read on the forward strand.
GGTACTTAGTTAGGCTTTATTTCTTTTTTTTTTTTTTTTATAGTAAAGCCAGGCAGTGTCTCTGGACTTGAGGATTTGTTTGGTTTCATTACTGAGCCAGGGGTTTGTGGAGGTTTTAACCTTGATATTGCGCAATGGAGTGACAGTGTCAAGGTGTTGTAGAAATGTTTTGTTGAAATATGCCACAACCTGGTCAAGTGGGAGGGTTTTTAGGGGGGTCCAGTCACAGTTACAGAGTAAAGTGTTGACCTCAGGAGAGAATTTTTTTGCGTTTCTAGTGGATATATAGTTAGTGGCTTTGCATACGCTTGTTCTACTACATATAAAGTATATTATGTTGTGGTCACTTAAGGTGTCTAAGAGACTGCCTGTATGAGGGTACAATGTGGGGTTGTTAGTTAGGACCCAGTCAAGGATGGATTCCCTTTTAGATTTTTTATCACATCTAGCTGGAATTTGGACTAGCTGCTGGTAGCCATGGAGATTTATTAGATTACTTGGTGGTTCTGATATACAGGTGAACCAGTCTAGGTTGAAGTCCCCCAGAATAAGGGTTTCTTGTGAGTATGTGGAAGAACACCAGGGTAAGAAGTCTTCAAGGCTAGCAGGTGTATCACCAGGTGGAATATAGATCACAATTGTGATGATGGCCTTTTTAGGGTGAAGTTGAAGTTGTGAGATAAGTATGGCCCAATTATTGGGGGGAGGGGTAGGAGTTTGGTAATTGACAGACAGTTAAGTTGGACTTGTACAGTAAGGCAGTTCCACCCCCTCTACGAAGTGGTCTGTCTTGTCTAATGATATTGTAGCCAGTAGGGAGAACTTCTGAGTTAGCTATGTTTTTATTTAGCCAGGTTTCTGTTAAAGCAACTATGTCTGGGGAGTAGTGTGCTATTGTGGCCTGGAGTTCAGGTATTTTATTTTTGATACTTCTAATATTAATATTTAACATTAAAATATGGTTGGTTTTGCTGCTGTTGTTGATTTTCCCAGGGATGAAAAAAGTGTGGGTGTTATGTTCTGACATTTGTGTTGGAGCGGTTTATGTTGGACAGGATGGATTTACGCCTGGGTTGGGGTGGATAATCCCCACTTATGGTGAGCCTGGAGTTAAAATGGTTATACAGATGTTGGAGTTTGGTGAGGAGTGTGAGAAATATTGTGTTTTTTTAGAGTAGGAATGAGAGCATATGTGTTTAGTTCTGAATTGGTCCATTATGTAGTTCTTGAATAATTGTGGGCAGATATTGTAATGTGTGGTGTATGTGTATGAGAGTGCATAATGTAGTGTTGTGCTACTAAGTTTAGGGATATTGCTAGAGTGATAAATTGTGGTGTTGTAAAGAATTATGGGAAGACAGATTAGACTTAGTTGAGTGATGGTCATGGTTATAAAGTTTAAGTTGGTTCTAGGTGGGGGGATCTGAATAGGAATTCTAGGGTTGCACTATATGTGGATGGGGAAGTAGTGTGCGTGATGTAAAAATGCCTAGTGGGAATGAGAGTGATTGGGAGTATTTTGTGTGGAGCAAGTTGGTGTGGTATAATGTGATATGACTTGAGGAGCTGCGATTGGTGGAGGTGATGTGAGGGTGAGCTGTGGGTGTGGCTGTGATTACTATAAATGCAGAGGTAGTGGGGTTGGGAGGGAATAGGGGGCAGGGCAGGGGAGCGGAGAGAGCCTGAGCATTAGCAAGGGCGAAAGGAGCGGGGCAGAGCCCACCAAGACAAGAGAAAAAAGTAAGTATTACTTTACAAATCTGAACACTTTAAACAAATTCCTGAGGTCTAATGGCTTACCGGCAAGCAGAATGTAATTGCTGAAGAGTACTTGTGTCCTGGTGGGAGACTAGAAATTTAAAGATGGCTCCATGCTCAGCAGGATTTTAATATAGACTTTGTATTGGGGGAGGGAGATAGCACAAGGGGTGTAAGCCAGGTGGAATGCAAAGAAACCAGAGAGGCAATCAGTGGAAATCAGTGAAGGCCTCAGAGAGGGTAAGTAATAATTCAAACTACCTGTAAATTAAAGATCAGAAGAGACAGCAAAGTTTATTAAGGTTTATGACCTTTAATTTACATTTTGATGATATTTTCATGTTGGTAGTTTTGTCTTCATGGCATTGCCTAAAAAAGGCACTATGGGGGAGGTAAGAGCCTTTGCCAGGAGCCTGAAGCCCAAGGGAGACAGATGCAGGCCATCTCTGGCAAAGCATTGTGGTTTGCCAGTCATGTCATCCCAGGCTGTCAGGTATTGGATCCCCTTGGAATGACACCAGAAACTATGCCAGTTGTTAGTCAGTCATTTTCTGTTTGTATTGAGGCATCATTCTGGGTGATGGTAGAATGCTGCACATACCTGCTTGAGATGCATAGTCAGCGAGCTCGATCATGTCTCTCTTCATATAGTCCAGGGAGGTATGTCTCAAGTCATTCACTCCAACATGGACTATGACAGAGTCATAAACAGTACCTGTTGAGAGACTTGCTTGCATTTGTGATATGGCGGATTCTGGCATCCAACAAATAACTAGCCATGACTTTCTCCTTATCCAGCCTGGTGAGGGGCACATCTGTGTGTCTCACAATGGAGTCTCCTATGACTAATATGTTGGGTTTATGTTTAGGCCTTAGTGGCTGTGAGAGACAGGTGTGTGTACTATGTGTGGTGTGGAGGGCAGTGGAGTTCATATGAGTTTATGCCTCAGAGGTCTCTTTGGTTTGGGTATGCTTATGTTGAGAACATCCACATATATGGGGGTGTGTTGTGTAGGGGTAAGTGGTGTTTGAGGTGTAGTGTTCCTGTTGCCAACCTTGTCAGTAGGCTTAGACAAAATCCAACTATCCAACAGAGGAATGTGAAATAAAACTACGACTGTTCAGAATTTAGTATACAAAACACAAGTGACAGTTGAATAAAAAACACCTTTATAAAACACAAAGCTTTCGGGGAAAAAAACACCCTTTCTCAATGATTAACATTTAATTAATGATTAACATTTAACAAATGACTTTTGTTACATAGTACAGTATGGTAGTGAAGTCAAACAAAACAAAATCAGAAATCATTGGTATTAAAGGAACACTGAGCGAAGGAATCCTCCTCCAGACTTCAGATCCAGTTGGCCATTCAATTGACATGGTTAATTAATATAAATATTTGAGTAAGTGGTTTCACCTAGTGGTTTATTTTAAGCACCGTGTAGGTAGCATTAATGGGAAAGTTTTCAAACAGCTCATACTAAGCTGTAAATTCTGTAATCTGTTTGCTTACTAATCAAGGCTATCCACTGGAATTAACTCTAATTCCCAAGACTTCCATTAATTGCACTAAATTCCTTTCATAACAATATACTCCTTCAAACCTTCCTCAGTAAAGTCTCTGGGTTTATACACACCTGCTGAGCCCCAAGAGTACTGTTATGTCAATTTACAAAGGCTAACTGGCTTCACTACACTTATTCATATTATTCATATTTTTTTACATTATCAGTACTGCGCTCCATTAGCTTATATGATAGAAATCTCATCCAATTGCCCACTGTGAATACATAGCCATGTGATCCTTAGACCAAAAACGTCAGCTTTTGACCTGTATTTTGGCATAAAGGTATTCATTACTGTTGCTTTTGTTTCTTGGAATATTCTCCAAACACTTCTATGTCTTTCCTGTGGATGAGAGTGTTCCTTTTTGCTCCCCCCTTTCCTCCAGTATCCAGAGTCGTCCTAAAGATTAATAATGACTTCCCCAAGATGCTGCTAGTGACTCTCTTTAGGCCCAGACCAAATTGTTCATACCTCCTCATGCATCTAGCCAATAAACTACCTCACAAAGTGGCTATGCTCACACAAAAAAAGAGATCCGTAATCCATCCCAGCATTCAAAATCTCCATCTAGCTGCATGGATGATAGGTATTTGATACCATTCAGGCACCTTTTTATCTGAGAACATGTAACAGGTTTTTAAGGAGGCAAGAAACCTGCTACTGCGTAATCATATTGTAACCAAACGGCAATGATTATTTTCTAATTAGTGTCATAAAAGAGAGCATGACCCATCCCAAATGGAGACTCCTGGTTCTTTAATGCCTGTGTGAATTGCTCAGCTCAGACCTTACTTACACTTCAGCCAAGATGCACCTGTCAGCAGTTTCTGTCTGCCTGCCTTTGGATACCATCCGTCTTCCTTCCTTATTTCAACTCAAACAGCTTTTGAAAGTGGTGTTACATATTACACCACGTAGAAAAGAAGTGGCACCTCCTTGGGATCTAAACATTGTGTTGGAGAAGTTAACTCTGTCTATATTTGAACCTCAAACCACTTCTTTAAACTTCCATACATGGATGTCTGTCTGACTTATTGCAGTTAATTATGTTGAGTCTGTATCTGAATTACAAACTGTTATATCTATTCAACCCTTTTTTGGTCTTTCATAAAGACAGGGCGAGTCTTAGAATCAATACTTAATTTATGCCTGGTTGTTTCTGAATGTACTTTAAATTTTGTCTCTCTATATGTTCTCTGAACCCAAAAAACAGAAAAGAGAGTGTCCTTCCTACTTAGAAAGTCTAAGCAACTTGTGTCTCTTTGGATGGCAAGAAAAAAGGTCACCCAGTATCGAAGTAAATGATGCTTAGATGGTTTTGACAGGCGATTTCATTTTGTTACTCAAACCATGGCAAAAATCCATCTTAGAGTGTAAAAGTCATTCTACCACAGCTGTGGCCTCTTTTGAGGCTCATTGGAAGGCAGTGGACTATAGAGCTGTTCTGTAGAACCAGCTACTTGGAGCTCTAAGGGTATGTATTTACTAAGCACTGCAAGCTTGACTCCATTTCCAGTGCTAGGACAGGTTTTGCGAGAGCCAGTAGTTCCTAGACTCTGGTCCTTCTTTCTCCACCCATTCTTCCTGAGCTTTGTCAATCTTTCCATATTGTTATCACTACTGCAACAGTTATCTAGTAAAGAACATAGTACAGTTGTGTAAGTCAACTTACCATAACAGAAGATGTCTAAATAGATTACTGTTATAGTACTAGCACCCTCCCTCCTTCCATCCCTCCCCTTTTCTTGTACATCCCTTAGTCTGAGTAGTGTATTCCTTCTTTTCCTTTTTTCTCTTCTAACAAAGAGATGAAATGTTACTTTTAGAACTTAGTCTTTCCAACTCCCTTATGGGGAAGAAAGCTTTGATTTTTGGTTTGACTGTACATTCCTCTCATACCAGTAAGCCACATGCACACACACACACACACACACACACACACACACACACACACACACACACACACACACACACACACACACACACACAACTGGAACTGTCTTTTGTTTGTTTGAGAATCTCCATGACCTTAGACTGTAGAAAAATTCTGTTAGCATTATGGCAGTTCTAAACTTCCTGTCTGTCAGAAAACCTTGTTCCCTGAAGAAGCTTCCTTTCTAAACAGGCTTTGTAAAGGATAGAAGCTTCACATCCTTTATCCAGACAGCCTTTATAGCTTAAGGAGTTCTCCATAAACTTATGTCATAGCAGATAAGTCCTGATCAGAATAGGCAAAGTTCATCCATCTATAATCATCACTGTGGGTGTACATATCACCTGCAGAATTGCCTGTCTCTATCCATAACCACCAGTTTCAATGCCCATACCAAGCACATCATCAAATAAGTGTTCAACAGACTTGCTTTAGTTCCCCTTCACTACTCTATGGTACACCACTGATGCAAAAATTGCATTAGTTGCAGCAGTTTTTGGGATCACCTGTTGTGATTTTCCCATTTAGATTCTTTGACAGCAGTCACAGTGCCACTGTCTTTAACTTTGGACCTCTACATCACATACTCCTTCAAACCTTCCTCAGTAAAGTCTCTGGGTTTATACACACCTGCTGTGCCCCAAGAGTACTGTTATGTCAATTTAACTTAGTCATGTAGAACAACTTTTCCCTAAGTTGAGCTGTAGTAGCCTTAAATGCCTCCTGGCCACCTATGTATGTATATATATAATAATATGCGAACTGGGAGTGAGATTCCACTGACAGGGTAGCAGTGGAGCACTGGACCTTCAGGACGAGCTGTCCATGGAGCATCAGAGGTTTATTAATCATATTAGTGCAGCTACCTGATAAGCACACTGTTCTGCTTTATGGTAATTATCAAGAACTCAGAACACTGCAGTAAGCAATTCTTCTTTCTTTTGCATATTATTATGTGGACAAACAAACGAGGCCTGGGGAAGTTTAAACCTGAATGGTGGCTCCATAAGGAAGGCAACAGTCAGCTTTCTTCATCAATCTGAATACAAACACTGCGAGTCCCCATTGTTATTGAGTGCTTAATATTGTCATTTTGGTGTAATTTTGAAAATTGTTAAGCATATAAAGGACCTCTCTTTTATTCCTTTAGCCCTTTCTTTGTCTGATCCTGTTTTTTGTGTTTTTACTAAGTATAACAAAACTATTAAAATTAGGTAACCGGTATGCATTAATATAACTATAGTGCTTGGAGTGCAATGATTATGTTCAAAAAATCAGGAAAAGGATAAACCTGTCATGTGCTTCTGTAGACGTAAACCCAACCATAGCAGCACTTTCAGAGGCATTTACCATTTGGTCTGATGTTGTCAGTCTTCACGTAATCCTTGACTGTGGGCTCAGTTTCTAGCCTTGGAACCGATTCGGACGTTTTTCCAGCCCCTGCCTCCCAAAACTCTTGAGCTAGGATCTACCCATAATGCTCCTCACTAAATTACCTCATCTCGTTTGCCACTTCATAGTGTCAGATGCATCCAACAAATCTCTCAAGCTTTGGCAGTTATTGTAAGTTTTAATTTTTCATCTTATCCTAACTATTTCTGCATAACTTTTTTTCTATATATTTTACCCGCTCCTCTTTCTAAAGTAGTGCATGACTGTTGCCTTCACTTTTTCCTCCGTTTCTACCAGTCCGTAATCTAACATACCATTGTTGGTACTTGCTTTCCCTTCTTTTCTATTATCTTAGGGTAATATTTGTTACCATTGCTGGCAATTTTTCTCTCTCTTCTTACTAAAAAAAAAAAAAAAAAAAGTTTCTCTGGTCTTTCCCTCCTCCCGTGTGTCTGTGTGTGTGTTTAGTAGTGAGACATAGGCTTCTATCTTTAACTATGGCCGATAAGTCTTCTAAAGGCACCTCTGGATATAAGAGGTGCCAGCAATCCAACAGGAAAATGCTCAGCTCGGATGGACACACCCTTTATGTCTACTATCTGAGTGTTGTCCATCTCCAAGAGGATTGTGCCTTTTGTCATGGCTTCTCTGCCAGAACTTTAACAGAATAAAAGAACAAACTTATCTTAAAGGGTCTTTTGAAGATTAACTTTGAAGAGGCAATATCTGGTCCCAGGACTGAAGCCAGCTCTTCCTCCTCCTCTTCTTCCTCATCCAAAACAAAAAAAAAACTGTCACAATCAGTTCTGATGAGTTCCTCAGAACCACCAGCAAAATTGACCAAACCTGCTTCGGTTTCAACTGTTGCTTCGGCACCGGTAGGAAAGGCTACCCTGACCTCGACCAAAACTTTGATGCAGACATCTGAGACTTTGGTACCATCTGAGCTCTCGGTACTGAAGCAGCCTCAACTTATTACATTGCCAAGGACCTCATATTCTCCAGCAGTAGACCCATTTGCAGAAGATCCACTGAGTCCTTTTGTGGAACTAAGACAACCTAGGTCTCAATCAGCATCCTCAATTCGGTCTACTAAGAGCTTTTCCAAATTGGATATTATGAGACTGGTCGACCAGCTCCTGATGGAGAGGGGAGTTCCTCAGTCCAGGGTTCCAAGCCACATCAGCTTTGGAGTTGGTCCTTCCTCTGCACCCATTCAGATTCCTCCTCTGACTCCAGTAGAGATTTTGGAGCCCCTGGTACCAACTTTCCCAGCTCTGACTGCCTCATTGCTGGTTAGAACTCCTCCTCTGGCACTGATGATTGCCTTGAGCTCCTCCAGTTTATCAGAACCGGAGACCTCCTGGGGTAGAGGCTTCATTGCTGGTTCAGAGGGGCAGGGTTCGGCTTCAGTACCTTTGGAGCACTCCATGCCTCTCGGTACCTTGACATTCGTAAGCTCGACCTTGGATTCTACCTCAGAGGCGGCTTCCTCGGTGCGGGGTGGGACCACGGTTCCATTCTATTTTGGTTCTGGGTTCCCATCCCTCTATGGAGGGGCCTGCCTTTTGGGCCATGTAGAAGGCCTTGTCCATTGTGCACTCAGTCTATGCCATCCCTGTTAGGCCAACTATCTTGTAAATCCCCTCATCCTGATCTTCTTCCAGGTTCATCCCTAGGACAGAGGGCACAGAAGCCTCAGGATCAGTCCACCATGGTGACTTTTTCTTTGGATATCTCTCCAGAACATCCCACCGAAGAGGTACCTTTGAAGAAAAAGTGTAAGAGGAAGTACTTGGACTCCTCATAAGAGTCTGGTACAGAGGATACTGATTTAGATGAAGAGGAAGGTTCCCCTAGATTTCCCCCTGATGATGATTCCTTCAGGGGCATCCTAGAAATCCTGAAGCAGAGGGGAGGCTGGAACTCACTCCAACTTTCGATAGAGGAATCTGTATACCTGGAGGCTTTTCATTCCCAGCCCTCTACCTCATGGATCTCTCCACCCAGTGATGGGCTTATTAAACTTATTGCTTAGCAGGTATGGAAGATTCCTGACTCCATTGAACTGATCCCTAAGAAACCTGACTGGATGCTGTCTGCTCCAGAGGATGAACAACACTGGGCCAAGGATATTCCTGTAGATGGCATGGTGATAGTGGCAGCCACCAAAAAGTAACTTGCAGAGGAATGTCCTTCTATCCATCCTCCTAACAAGGAGTCTAAGATTATGGATAGGTTTGGGACGCTCGTATAAATGCTTCATTGACCTCTGCTTACCAAATGCATGGCAGTGGTGGCAGCGCATCTCAGACTGCTTGGATTCCATGTGTTTTCATACCTCGATGACTAGCTCCTTACTGCTACCACCAGGCGCCAACTTGTTCAGGCAAGAGATTACACCCTGTATCTTTGCACCACCTTAGGAATCACAATAAATTACAAAAAATCTCATTTGCAGCCCACGCAACAGCTGGAATTCATTGGAACTATATTAGACACAGTCACTGGAATTGCATTACACCCATTAAAAAGGCTCCAGAGGATCAGATCACAAGTGAACTGCATCATTCATTACAGAAGTATTCTGGCAAGACTCATTCTGCAGGCTCCAGGGTCAGTGGCAGCCTTTACTACCCTAGTCCCCTTGGCCAGATATTACATGTAGATTCTTCAGTGGCTTCTGGCCTCCCCATGGTCACTATTAAATCAACCAATGAGTTATCAGATTTTGATCACCAGTCATTGCTGGTGTAGTCATGGTGGCTCCTTATTCTATCTCAGCCCCAAGCCATAGTGACTATGGATGCTTCCCAGATTGGGGGGGGGGCATTATCTGGGAAGGACAGTCCAAGGCACTTGGTTCCAGATGGAAGCTAGTTTGCACATCAGTGTTCAATCAATGTATGAGGGTGGTGCTCTTAGCGTTGTGAGTATTTCAAGATATCCTCCCCTTTGGAACAGTGGCAGTACAAACAGACAACATGTTGGTAGTCTAGTACATCCAATTTATTGCATATATTGACATATTGCAGTTTCCAATGTAACTACTGTCTTTTTATTTTAACTGTGGAGCTTTTCTCCCCGGGCCTCCGCTGAAAATGGACCTACATCCAGTCAGACACTCCTGGTCAACAAGTATATATAAATAAATACATCAACAAACAAGGTGGAACCAAGTCTTACCCGCTTTTTCGAGAAGCCCTCAGAGTATGTCAGTGGGAGATTTCTTTAACCACTTTCTAAAGGAAATGCACATTTTGGGGAGTGCCGGTGTGATTGCGAACAAGCTGAGCAGAACTCTCCTAATGCCTCATGAGTGGTCTCAATCCACTAGTGGCGGAAAATATATTTTGCTACTGGTGTCACCCTTGCTGCGATCTGTTTGCGTCCCCTCTGAACAACAAGTGCAGCAGTTACTTTGCCCTAATCCCAGTCTCTCATTTCATCCCCTTTTGAACCTTCGGCAACTTGTGATTTAAAGTTTTTGACCTGGAAAACTGTTTTTGATAGCTATCACTTCAGCCAGAAGACTATTGGAAATTCATGCCTTGTCCTGCAGCCCTGCCCCCCATTTAATATTTCAAAAGGACTGGGTCTCCTTCAGGATGATTCTGCCCTTTTTGACAAAGTTTGTTTCAGAATCGGATATCATTCAAACCTTACATGTACCAGTCTTTTTCCCTAATTTCTGTAATAAGGGAGAGTACTGTCTGTAGTTATTAGATGTTCAAAGGCAATTATGTTTTAACTTCACAGAACAAAGGACATCATAAAATCCGACCAACTGTTCATTGCCTTTTCCTCACTTTCCGTAGGTAACTCAGTTTCTAAGGTTACCTTAGCTAAATGGCTTACGGATTGTATCATCTTTATTTATCACTCAAAGGGACTTCAGCCACCATGTCCTGTGAAAGCTCATTCAACTAGAGCTGCAGCAGCTTCTGCAGTTTTTCATGCTAGAGCTTCTTTAGATGACATTTGTGCAGCAGCTACATCGACATCTCCTCATACCTTCATTACTCTTTACAAACTGGACCAGGTCTGTAGTCAATGTGCATCATTTGGTTCGATGGTGCTCAGGAATATTCTTTCGTGAGACCTCCCAAGATTTAGGTAGCTAGGGACTCTGTCCGACAGTCAAGGATTACGTGAAGATTGACAACATTAGATAAAGAAGTTATGTCTTACCATAAAATTCCATCTGTGTTGTCGGCCTTCACTAATCTTTGACATCTCCCCCTCCTTCCCCTTCCTAAGTCTCTTAGTGGACCGAATATTCCCAAAGACTGGCTTCATAATAGGTTCACAGATATGGTCTCTTATTTATTACTTTTTGTCTGTGTGTCACTATTATAGGCAAACTCTAGCTGAGGTAATTTAGTGTGGAGCATTATGGGTAGAGCCTAGCTCAAGAGTTTTGGGAGGCGCATGCTGGAAAAATGGCCAAGTCGGTTCCGAGGATTAGCGAAGATCGATAGCACAGATGGGACGTTATGGTAAGACATAACTTCTTTTTACACACTCCCTAAGTGCTGTTACGTAAAACCTCAGACAAGGGACTCTGATTTACTGTCAAGTATGTCTGAATATCTTGGCACATATTTTTGCTTTGTCCCCAGAATTTACATGTATCAGTCTGTGAGTAACCTTTAACTAAAAATTAGAATGGGACTAAAAAAAGTCCTTGATGTTTTTTCCCTCCACTTATAGCATTTGCTAAGTGCTTTACTGGCTTTAAAAGCCAGTTAAACACTTTTTTTTCTGACTGGTAATACACAGAGTAGATAAAAGTCTATGCACAACAGATATAGAGATGAATTTCTTGGCATCCATGTCTCGAACATATAACATGGTTACAATCAGAGACATAATCATAACCTTTTGTGTGTTTGTTCTTGTACAGTAAACGTAAGTGTAACGTTGTCATATTACTCTCTGCAATTTGCCTATCTGGGTCATGGCTGCAAACAATTCTTTTGTGGACTATCTATTTAAATGGTTTACTGAATAAATGTATTCACTTTCTTACTGATTACCAAATTCCAGAGGTGTTTTTTAATTTTTTTTTTTTGCAAATTATCAAGGCTGTTCATCTGATGCGTTGAGTTATCTTTGGAACCAGCACTTGGTTTTCCCTTATCTTGAAGAATACTTCTCAAGACAGAAAGGAATGGTGGTGCCAACATGGTACTATTTACATTTAGCTAGGTAAGGTATTTATAGTTTCCTGTACTTAGATTCAGTAACACCATACCACTCAACCATACTGAATTCCTCAGTATTTACTAATTTTGAGGGCAAAATAATGGGGTGCCATGAATTTCTGAGTGGCCCCTTCAGTTCCTTATATATTTTTTTTATTTACAATTGTAAGTTATGGCTGACGTCATCATGCATGGCCAGCATATCCTGCAGCATACAAGGGCATTTGTGATGACATCAGCTTTGTGAGGCAGTCCCTGATTTAGTAGTTTTGCAAACGGCAGACTGGGAAGGGACTTGCTGAGTTCTAGCACTGCTCATAGGGACTCTTTTATGACCACAGCACTTAATAATCCCTGGGCTTCACTGATGGTTAGTATGGAGATGAGATTTACTAATTTTCACGAAACTACAGTGAAGGCTGCAAACAGTATGTGGGAATCTGTCAGAGAGAAAAGTACTTACAGAATGTGAATTTGTCAAATCTGAGCTTAAGCCATCAGCTCATGGTGTTATGCAGGCTGCCTCTCTCATCTCCACTTTTGAATTGGTTTCTCCATCAGAGAGGTGACTTGACATTTTAATTTTGCAAAGATTGTTGTTGACCAAATAAAAAGTATAGTTGGAGTCTTCAAACCAGAGTGGCATCTGCTTCTGTAAGTGCTGGGAATGGTGCAAAGTGTGTATACAGTTATGGGCTAAGGATGTGGCAAAACACTCAGGGGTCTGAACATGTGATATAAGTTATAGAGATGTGCAAAATATATACCCTCAGACGTACAGATGAACAGGAAGGATAATGAGTTGGGAAAAGACTCAAATCATGAACAGTTTGTGAATGCAAAAAAAAAAAAAAACTGGCACAGCTGTGCTTGAATTGCTTCACTCCAACCCCAGTCTTCTTGCCATGGATACAAGCTCTTGGTTGCTTTGCTTGATGGTGTGTTTCTTTTCAAGGATCCCTCTGAGTTTCCTGCAAGTGCTCTAAATTGGTAAGTGCAGCTCACACTTTTCCCTTGCTGGCGATATTTCTGCCTGGAATGAAGCTGGTGCACTAAATCCTTTGTGCTGCTCCCATCTTATTAAAAAATTCAGTCATCTGCCTGATTTCATCCAGTTTTCTTTCAGACTGTAGATAAGAATTATGAAAAAAAAAAAAAAAAAACTACCCTGCACTTACTCCGGTAGCATTCCTGACCTGTTGAACTGTGTAAAATTCTGATCGGACATTTACACTGTAAAGACTTATTTGTTCAGGTAGAACTCCTTAATGTTCCCGATTTTTTTTTAACCAAAAAACAGCTTCTCAAATACATGTTTCCAAATGGTTTTACCTATGCCATATCTATTACTAGAGCTTGGCTGCAAATTAGGGGCAGTTCTGGGACCCATAGCTGAGTTAAAAATGCACCTTCTCATACCTCTCAATCTTTCAGAGAAAGCATTCTGAACAAAACCAAAAATAATGCTGGGACAAAGGCCCAAAAATAGGGACAGATTAAATATCGCTCCTCCTGTAAACTCCAGATAGTTGCTAGAATAACAGGTTTTGCATTATTATGTATTTTCTGAGGGATATGAAGTCTGATGTTACAGAATTTCACTGCCATCAATGAGTATGCTTCTCTGAAACTTTTAAGGATTGATGGTCAACTTGTACTTTTCTTTGCTGGACAGTCAAGATCCCTTTGGAGAAAAAAATAACATTTTCTTAAATTTTGTCGATGTTTTATTACTTTCTCTTCAGAGCAGTCAGCATAATGGTTAAAGTCTTCACCTTCCATGCACGAGGTACAAGGTTTGCATGTTCTCTCTGTGTCTGTATGGCATTCTTCCCATCTCCAAAAAACATGCTGAGTGTTTCCATCTCAAACTCGCCAATGAATGAAGTTGGGGGCAGAGAAAATTGGGAATAATGGCAATCAACCTGATAAACATGAACTAAGAAATACAACACTCAGTGTAGGTTCACTGACAGGAAGCAGCTTGGAAGTGGATGACATGATGAGACAGAGGTGGCTGGACATCCTATGTATTCAACAGACAAGATGGAAGGGCAATGCAGCAAAGACACTTGGCTTGGAATCCAGACTCTACTACCCAGGAGGAGGACAGGCTAGAAATGGTGTGGGAATTGTGGTGAGAGAGAGGCTTCAGAAGGTAGTGAGGGATGTCATCAGAATTAGTGACAGACTCAAGGCAGTCAGACTCCACTGTAATGATAGGGCAGTATTCATAAGCTCATCCTGTGCCCTACACGGCAGGGTTGTGAGAAAAGTAGTGCAGTTGCAGGACCGACTAGATAAAGCAGGATAACATGAATTGGTGTTAATAGTGGGTAACTTGAATGCACATATCAGGACAAACAGAACAGGATATAAGGACTGCCTGGGTCCACATGGGTGGGGAAACAGGAGTAAAGAAGGAGAGGTCATTTTAGACTTGCATGTCTTTCAGATGGCTTGCTAGTAGCCAACACCTGGTTCAGAAAGATAGGGTGTCACACGATCACATACAAGAGTGACCAACATACAACTCGGGTAGACTTCTTCCTAGTAAGGAAAGGGCACTGGTATAGAATCAGTGTTTGCAAAGTCATCCCCAGTGAAATAATCTGCCTACAGTACAAATCACTGATTGCTACACTCATCTACAAGCAATGGTCATATAAGGCTCTAAGGTCAACAGAGACCAGGCTGAAGACCTAGAAGTTGACTGGAGAGAAAGTACAACAGTTCAAGAAGTTACTCAGGGCTGTAGCACCCAGAGAGGAGGCGGAAGTAGAGTTGAAGAAGAATGGCAGCGCCTCAAAATAGCATGTGTGAGGACCACAGAGCAGATATGTGGCTGAGCCAAGTATGGAAATGAGGTACATAAGGAAAGCTGGTGGTGGAATGCAGAAATCCAGGAATTCGTCAAATGAAAGAAAGACTGCAGGAAAAAGTGAGAGAGAGAGAGAGAAAAGATGGACCAGGCTAAGAAAGAATGCTGGTTGGCTAACAAACAACTAAGAAAGGAGTTGCAATAGCCACAAATAGGGCTTCAGAGGTACTCTACCAGCTTCTGGAAAGTGACTGAGTAGGTGGCACAAAGAAACTACATTAGGTTGTGCAAGATAAGTACACAAAGAAAAAGAAGATAGTCAGACACTCTTCATAAGGGATGCCAGCAACAACCTGCTCACCAGTCCACAGGACATCAAAGGCAGATGGAAGGAGCACTTCCAGCAGCTTCTGAATAAAAAACCCACAGAAGTTGTACTGCCCCAGACACAGTCTACAATGAGAGAAGAATAGAAGCCCACCCAAGAAGACGTAAGAATAGCACCAAGGAAAATGAAGTCAGGGAAAAGCAGCAGGCTCAGATGAAGTCACAGCAAATATGACAAAGGGCACTACAGAGGTATCAAATTCTTGTCACACTGCATAAAAGTTTTGGCGAGGGTGATAAATGGATACAAAGAGCGGTAGAAAGTAAGATAGTAGATGAGCAGTTTGGATTCAGTTCAGGATGCAGCACAACTGACCTGATGTCTGCAATGAGACAGATAGCTGAGAATAAACTATAGGTGAGGAAAGAGTCCAACTGGGCATTCCTAGACTTAGAGAAAGCATATGACAAGGTCCCAAGAAAGCTGATTTGGGCAGTTTGAAGTCCCAGAAACATTAGTGTAATTAGTGCAGGCTATGTACAAGGACCCACTTACTCAAGTACGAACAAAGTTTGATCTCATAAAGGGGTTCCTAGTGGGAGTGGGTGTGCACTAGGGTTCATCTTTGAGCCCACTGCTGTTCATATTGGTGATGGACTACATTAGAAAACAGGTTGGAGGGGACAGATCAACAAAGTTGCTGTATGCAGATGATGTGGCATTACAGGCAGACTCTGAGCAAGAACTTTAGCAAAGGATAGCAGAATGGAATGCAAAACTGAAGGTACATGGCATGAAACTATGTTTTATTTATTTATTTATTTTACATTTGTTGGCCGGGCTAGTCCAACTGGATATATTTCCATTTTCAGTAGAAACTAAGTACAGATAATAGAGTGGTAATAGCAGCAAATTGGAGAAATCAAAATAAGCCTAGAATTGAGATATAAGGGAAGATAGTGGAACAGTTTAACAGCTTCAGGTATCTGTGAGAGGTGGTTTAGTAGAGAAGGAAAGTCTGAATAAGGAGGTCAAAGCTAGAATCAGAGGGGCTGCAGCCAAATGGCACAGAGTGTCAGGTGTAGTATATGACAGAAGAATGCCAAAGAAGCTGAAAGGTAAGGTATACAAAGCAGTGATGTGACAAGTACTAATGTATGGTATGGAAACCTGGGCAGTAAAGACATAGCAGATGCAAAAGCTAGAGGTGATAGAAATTAAATGGCCGAGAAGTGTGGTAGGATGCACATTGTGGGACAGATGAAGAAATGAGGGCATAAGAGTAGAATTGCAGAAAAGTTCAAAGACAACAGAATGCGGTGGTTCGGGTACATGTGCAGAAAAGTAGAACGCAGTGTGGTGAAGATGATTTGGGACAGACAGGAAGAAGGTAAGAGGAAATGAGGGTGTCCAGTAAAGAAGTGGATGGATTATGGGAGAGATGATCTGCGATAGTCAGGCATGAGTGTTGAAGGCAAGAGTGTGGCATTGATTTGAGAGAGATGGCAACAGTTAACACGACACCCGGACCTCCACGTAGAAAATGGGAAAAAGAGGGTAGATGATGATTTTATTACTTTTCTCTTTAGGAAAGTTATTTTAAAGCTAGGAATATTGTTATTTAATGGACTGTCTTGAGACTATAAAGTCCTTTTAAATGGAGCATTATTTTTTTCCTGCCAGTTTAAAAGTAGTGCAAACTAACTGAAAACATGTTTTCTGTGTAGAAATATTTATTTTTCCATTGTTGGGCTACCATTGTATTTTAAAGTGATTTTTTACTATGTTTTTTCTGTTAATAAAAAGTTAACTTTTGTGGACTGGTAGTTTTACTGGTATTTGCTGTTTGTCTTCCCTGGGATTGCAGTACTATTTTCGGCTTGACCATGGAACATAATACTGGTCCCATGGTCAGTCCTCCTTCCAGCCGCAAAAAGAAAAAGTTAAGAAAGCAGCCTTTGTCACCACAGCAGGATAGCAATTTGCCCTAGCCACAGCTGAGTGTCTCTGCTGTGGACATTTGTTGTACCTCAGACCACTTATCTTTTACTCCTGATCCCTCTGATGTAGCACCTACAGCCACTGTAGACTAGGGTTAGAAGTGTCCACTGTGGCTATTGGAGTCCCCTCAGTGGACAAGGGAGAGGTATTTTTGTTGGTCCTGTGAGAGGAAACAGGGAGGGTTTCCTTGTTATTTCAGAATGCTATGTCCATCCCTGGAGAAGCAGCTGCTATTAGCAGCACAGTTGGCCACATCTTTCATGTCAAAAAGGAACTGAAAGCCAAATATGCACATACTTTTCCTCAAATTTCTTTGAATAGGATTAGTTAACCTGGACTGGCTCAGGGTTTATTTCAGGCTATTGATTCATAGGTTCATAGGCGGTTACTAGGCTAGCGGTCATAGAGCCCCTACAAGCCTAGCCATGTTAATCCCTAATTCCCAATTTTCCTTGGTTAGATGGACATAATTTGCAGAATGAGTCTATGATCAACACTGACTACCCCTGCCCATGAGGGACATGGATGCCACCCCCAGTGTGAATTTGAGTTCTCCCATCCATTTGTTTAGGTTGCTGTTGAATAGGATTAGCGAGAAGCTCTGCCTCATATGAACTGGAAGTTTATTCCAGAGGAGTGGCAATATCTGAGAGCTATATTTGTCTCTCTGGCATGTTCTGTAAATGTCACAAGCTAGGTCAGGCAAGGTTAAGATCCTTAGAGAGCGTGACTCTTGTGCCATTTGACTTGTGGATGTGCAGCCTTTCCATCAGGGCAGGGTCAGAGACTGCACTGTAGGCCAGGCAGAAGTCGCATCTCAGCAGCCTATAAGATGTAGAGTACAGTGACAGGGCTTTCAGTCTATCTTTCTTGTAAAGTAGTTTCTGGTAAAAGAAAGAGAGATTCCTCTTTTCCTCCTCCGGATTCACCCTGTTGGTGGTGGGGGTCTTTCTGTGAGACTATTGCTAGAATGTCCCAGTATTTTCAATGAGAGAATGGCAAGGTTTTAACTAAGAGTTGTTACAGAAGGATTTTCCAGAACCTGCACCCATTTCTCTTGTCCTGTCCTGTCTGCTTTGAGGATGTAGTCTTACTGCCTGCAATTTTCCTGGTAGTCAGCCAGCTGTTCCTAAAAAGTTAGATAAGATGTATAAAGTTTTTAAATCTTTTAAAATTTTATACACTATTCCCAATCCTGACCAAGCAGCTGTAGCCTTAGTTGTGTTCACTGCTGCTAAGCAGTTCATTTTAATCTTGTTCCTTCTAATAAGGATGGCTAAATTATTGGTAGGTATGGGGAAATAGTGTGTACTTCTGCAGCTTTGATTTTCAGAATTTTGAATGATCAGGCTCATATGTTAAAAGTTGTTCTGACAAATTGTGAAAGTATGAGGAATGTTTTATCTACAACTTCGTGTGAAGAAAAGTGTACTTAGTTTCTTCTATTGCACAGGTCACTACTCATTGTTTGGAGTTTGTGTATGACTCTGTTGATGCATGTTGATGTGGCCACTGGTACTGTTTTAAGGAGGTTTGTTTGGCCTCATTCTCAGGACCTCTCAGATGTAAAAAATGAGATTTTAAATTCTCCCTTGGATAGAGATTTAAGGTTTGGCCCCTCTGCTTCAGAGGTGATGAAAGGGGCAGGCTGATTCCTTATTGTCCAAGGGATTTACTTTCTCCTCGTCCAGTTTTGTCAAAAAACAGAATAAACACTCTCAACATATTTCAGGTAAACAGATGTTTAAGAAGAAGGGAGGTTCCAAAAAGTATTAAACTTCACAAAATCAAGGATAGTCCAAGTCTGAATGACTGTTCAAGAGATATTATGACCCCTCTCCCACCATGGCTCCTTTTCTCTTCCAGAAAGTCAGAATCTCCATTTTTCTCTTTGGCAATAGATTGTTTTAAACCAATGGGTTCTGAAAGTCATTTGTCAAGTTTACAGATGGTAGGAGGAGGAGATTCCTCCTTTCCAGGTGGCCATTCCTCATCCTGCAAATCAGACTTTTTTGTTTCCACTTGTTCTTCATCACATGATGGCCAAAGAAGTGATAGAACCAGTTCCTCCTTCCCAGGTGCCAAAGGGTTCTTATTCAAAGATGTTCCTAGTGCCAAAGAAAGATAATGCTTGGAGACCAGTTCAGGATCTTTCTTCCCTAAACCTGTTTGTGATGGTGCCCAAATGCAAAATGTCACTTCACAACCTGTTACCTCTTCTGCCTCTTTTAAGTTTCTTCATAACACTAGACTTAAAAGATTCTTATCAACACATCCCTAGTCATCTAGACTTCAGATGTTTCTTAAGGATTTTTTGTCTGGATCACATTATCATTTGAACTATCCATTGCATCAAGAGTGTTCACAAAGTGTTTAGCTCATTGCAAGCTACAGGATAACCACATTTTTCAATATATAGATGACTCGCTTATCTTTGCACAGTCTTTTTCAAGGTGTCATGCATCTCTCTTTTTGGTGAGAGATCCATTGCACACACCAGGATTTCAGGAGAACAGTTCAAAAGTCTTTCTTGACTCCCACGCACTGGATTGTATTCCTGGTATGCCAACTGGACACCTCAATTCAGAGAGCTTTTCTTCCCCTGGGAAAAATAGATCTTTGTCTACATTTATTTCTAAGGTTTTTGACTCATAATTCAGTCACTGTGAGGGAATACCTCAGGAGTTTGGGTCTCATGCCCATCTGTGATTCTCATGATACTCCTGGCAAGACTCCACATGAGAAAGAAACAGTGATATCTGCATTCTCTTTGATCCCCCTTTATCTTTTCAGATCCCAGTGCTGGGATTTGTCAGAGGAAAAATCTTTTGGTGGAGACAACAAATATCCTTAAATCCAGGTCTTCCTTCTCCCTCCCTGCTCCAAAGCAGTAAGTCACCACAGATACTTCAGACTTTGCTTTGGGAACAGTTTCGGGTGGGATAAAAGTACAGGGGGTGTCGGCTCAATAAGGACAGATAGAAGGAGATAATTGCCCTGATCAAGGTACTCAACTCTTTGAGCCATCTTTGATCCTTGGGAGCTCTTCAAGTGGTTACAGACAATACCACAGTCATATGGTACATCAAGAAGCAAGGGGGAACTAAGTTGTACCCTCTTTGCAGAGTAGCCATATTAGCTTAGGATTTAGTTTTACAGGAAAATTTAACTCTACAGGTATCCTACACAATCAACACGTGAAAGAAAACAAAAGCTGGATAAACGCCTGGTATACACCTCAAGCGAAAAAAATGAAAAGACCAATGGTTAGACCACAGCTGAAGATAAAAATGGAATAATCCACATCAGGAAATAAATCACTTGCAGCTTCACAGTAGTGCCCTTTATAAAACCAAAAGTTGTAACTGAGATGTAGTAGTCAAGGTAGGAAACGGTTCACTTGCAGTTTCACACCACTTTATTAAACAAGAGTAAGCGCTTTCGCGATCTAAGTCAGCTGATCGCTTCTTCAGACTCATAAAAACAGTTAAAGCATTGGTATTTAAAATATGGTTCAACCAATGAAAACACATATAGAACTATGACATAGACTAATTAAAATTGCATACATCAGTACATTAATTTGCCTTATATTCTGCATAAGATGAAATAAAATATACATATAACAGACACATTTTATGTAATAATCCATATTACTTAATGTTTTAGTGGTCTGGATTTTAAAAAAGGCTTCAAGGAAACAGCATTGTTCAATCCAGGAGACCTATCTGCCTGAAGTAGTAAAATACATCTTTGTTCGGCTTCCTCTACCTTATTCCTTATATCACCTCCCCTCTTACTTTTATTTATTATTTCTAAAACCATGAAATTAAAAATATGTTTCCTATCTTCTTCTTCCACATGTTTTGCTAAAGCACTTGTGTCTTTTTTTATTTCTTATATCTCTAAGGTGTTCAAGGAGGGGAGGTGATATAAGAAATAAGATAGAGGAAGCCAAACAAAGATGGATTTTACTCTGCAGTGAGGAGATATTCCTGGCTTTGGCTTCAACCTTTGCCTGATGATATTAAGCTAAGTTGATGGATGCTGCTCTGGATAACAAACACTTATTTGGTGTAGCTGCTGCTGATTTGTTTTGTTCTCTTCAGGATAAGGGCAAGGCTTTACAGGAACTTAAATGTGTTTTTTTTTCTCCTGTGTCTAAATTTCAAAGAAATTACCCTAATAAGCTGGTCTTTCCTTGTAGGCAGTCTTGCCCTCCTCCCAAGGGTAAAAGAGGGGATAAAAGGGCTTCTCCTTCTAAAGCTACCCTGACTCCTATGACACAGAAATCTCCTTTTCCTGACTGTCTGACTATCCTGTTCTCAGCCACATTCCTCTTTCTCTCTGTCTTTCTGTATCCCTTCTAGTTTTGTTAAAGATTACTCAGGATTCCTGGGTTCTGTCCATTATCCACCTCTGGAGTGTTACATGATCTGGAAATCTCTTCTCCCTTTTATGGGCATTCCTGAGCCTGCTCTGGAACAGTTGGGTTTCTTTCCAGGGATGCTTCAGGATCCTTTGACTCAAACTATTCAGGAGGTTCCAGTTTCTCAAAGGAGGAAGGGTTTTTACTCCACAATGTTTTTGGCTCCCAGAAAAGAGGTTTACTTGGAGACCCATTCTGGACCTTTCTCATTTAAACACCTTTCTGAAGATTTCTTCCTTTTGGATGTTGTCCCTTCAGACTTTGTTTCCTGTGCTTCCCCAGGCTTTTCTAGAGTCTCTGGACCACTTAGGTTGAAGAGCAAAAAAAAAAAGAAGTCAGTGTTTGGCAATGTTTGATTAGCCTGTATGCCGGTATACGAGCCAATCAAAACCTCACACAGCGGACCCTCTTCTGTTCAGTGTGGAACATCAAGCAATTCCGCATTGAACAGAGCTCCGCTTTTTGATTGGCTCGTATACCGGTATATGAGCCAATCAAAAACGCGCACAGTGGACCCTCTTCTGTTCAAGGAGTCAACACAAGGATGGCTGACCTTAAGAACATATGCCGGGTAAACTGCTGCCTTGGATTATGAGCCAGTAGCAGTCACAGCCAAATGGGTTCCATACTGTACAGTTGGATGGCAAAGCTGTAAGACAACTAGCTTAATAGGATTTTTTTCACTTTGCTGTCAGCCCAGTGCTTTACCATGGAATTTTAATAATAGTAATTATAATGTGGATAAAGCTATTTAGGATTCATTCTCACAGTAATCTTTAGGAGAGGTAAATACCAGTTTCTGTGCTACTTACACCTTCCTGCTTTTATGTAATCTGCTGCCAACAACTAGAACAATCGGGCACACCAATGAAGCAATTATATTGTATGCTCTTAAATGAACCAACCATGAAATTATCTTAGAATGGCTATAGCAAAGCAGTCTTTCTTAGAAAGGTGAAAGCCAGCAGTTATAATTTACTATTTTTTACGCAATTACCCTTATTATATACATAAGTGGCCTGCTACAAGCTTTTAATATTTAATATTAAAATTCTTTAGTTAAAGAAACTAAGCAGTATAGTTTGAAAATTCGATCTGCATACAGATGTAATATTGCACTTACATAAAATAAAAAGTTTTGACCAGATGTACTTTAGAAAAAAAAATAAATTTCAGCTACTTAGTTTTAACATTATACTAACCAAGGATTTGTCTCTACTCTGTCTACTTTGGCTTTTAATATGATTTAACAGTTACAAAGAAAATGTGTCTCTTCTTATTTGCTGGCCATAGAAAGTTTCAGAAAGTCCACAGAACACCGCCAGAGGAAAACACAAACCCAGCTGACTAAATTCAACAGCTGACCTCTGAAGTTAGAATGAAGAGCCAAATTTACTTGAAGAATGTCAGCAAGTTGCCTGAGCGAGGCAGGTTCTGGGAATTGTTTTAGTACAGGCAATTTATTCAAATTCCTCCTTTTTATTGGGAAAGAAACCCTATATTTATACCATGTAATAGGTTGGATTTTCAAATCAAAACAGTTTCCTCCACAACATTAGTTGGATAACCAGGAAGTCCTAACCTAAATATGGTAACATAGCTTTTGTCAGGAAGCAAACTCATATTTTAGCTGTGCAAAAATTTTTCAAGGCTCTGCTACTTTTCTTCAAATGAGAAGAATTACTTGTTCCATGTAGTTTGAAGCATTTCACATATTTACTGCATCATTACTGAAAAGAACAGGTGCATTTTTGGACAAATTTTCATATTTTTCATATGTACTGCAGCTTCATAAAAACAGGTTTTGTACCTTGTCGTATGTCTCATCCAGTTTAATTACTTCTTGATTATAACTGAATCTTTCAAATCCTTTTTCTAATCTGGTTGCTTTATTTTTCACCATGTTCTTCATTTTTTTTGTCCTGACCCCCCCCCCCCCCATTTCTGACTTCCAAACCCTCTTCCCCACCAGTGTCATGGTCCATTTCTTCCCCAGGGTAAGAATACTACATCCCGCTCCTTCCTTTCAGTGTAAATGCTGGGCATGATGTCTTCATCACATTGAGGACCAGGTATTTTCTACTTTTTAGTCCTAATATCCTGGCCACAAGCATGACTTCCACATCATGCTTGCATTATAAGATGCATGCATTCTTCCACACATGATGTCCCTATTTGCAGCACTTTGTTCTGCTTAGGTAAGTGTGCAGTTGTTGTCTTCAACATGGATCAACACTGGCTTCTCTCACCAATGTGGGAGAGACAACATTAGCCACTGCAGTATCCCATCCTCATGTCATCCTTCTATGCCAAAGCTCCTAATTCAGTTTTGGCCATATGGGGCATATTCAGGATTTTATTCCTTTAAACCATAGAGCTGGCTACCCAATACAAATGGATGGCTCCCCCTGTAGTGTCTAACAATCTCACATATTGGGGCGGCACAGTGGTGCAGTGGTTAACATTGTCACCTCACAGCAAGAGGTTCTCTGGTTCGATTCTCGGCTGGGGTGCCTTCTGTGTGGAGTTTGCATGTTCTCCCTGTGTTCGCGTGGGTTTTCTCCGGGTACTCCGGTTTCCTCCCACATTCCAAAGACATGCATCTGGAGCATTTCTCCCCGGGCCTCCGCTGAAAACAGGCTCTGTGGAACCTAGTCGGACATTCCCGGTCAACAAATGTTAAATAAATAAATAAATAAAAAAAAATATTACATCCCACATGAGGTCTAACCAGTGCACTGCAGGATAACAGCCTCACCCGTTGAGTAAGTTTCTCTTTAGTATGACCCAGCATCTGGTTATTCTTTGGTTAATACCTCATTTTTCCTGCTGTATGTTTTTCAATATCAATCTGCACAACTTGAAATGGATTCCACTTCCCCTTATGGAGTGGTACCTTAGTTGTCTGAATAATTCTCACCCATCCCCCTAATGGAATGGCATCACTGTTGTCCTTGTAGATCTCTGAGTCATTCTCAACCTCCTCTTTATGGTGTGGTATCACTGTTATTCCAAAGTTCCCTGAATAATCCTCCCCACCACTCTGAAGAAGCGGTACTTTTGTTGACCTGTAGTTTCCTGAATAATTCTCACCCCCCTCCCGATGAAGTTGTATCTTTGTTGGCCTTTAGTTCTCCAAATCCCCCCCCCCCTTATGGAGTGATATCTTTGTAGTCCTGTAGTTACCTGAGTAATTCTCCCCCTACCCCCAATGGAGTAATATGTCTGTTGTCCTGTAGTTACCTGAGTAAATCTCATGTCTCCCCACAATGGAGTGATATCTCTGTTGTCCTGCAGTTACCTAAATAATTCTCCCCCCTCCCTCCAATAGAGTGATATCTCTGTTGTCCTGTAGTTCCCTGACTAAATCTCACTCACTCATCCTTATGCATATGGTACCAGTGTTGCCCTGCAACTTCCTTTGTAAGCTCGCTCCTTCACCCTTATGGAGTGGTATCACTGTTGTCGTGCAGCTCCTTGAAAAAGCTCACCTCTTCAGCCTTATTGAGTGGTATCACTATTGTCCTGAAATACCTTCCCCTTTTGGAGTGGTACTACTGTTGCCCTGTTATTCTCTGAAAAAAAATGCACCCCCCCCCATAGGGAGTGATATCACTGTTGTCCTGTAGTTCCATGGGTAATTTACACCCCCTCCCTTTATGGAGTAAGTAACCCTTATGTCCTGTAGTTCCCTAAATAATTATTATCCCGTACTCCTTGAGCAGAGGGGTAGCGCTGTTGTCCCACAATCTTGCAGCACAGCTCTGAACTTTCGTGGCATATTGAACAGCAGTGTTATTACTTTAGTGACATATTGAACAACTTCATAATTGGATATGAATTTCATATTTTCATTTGTTTTTAAACTCTGATATAAGTGTTTTGGGCATCTGCAAATGTCCTTCCATAGCACTGTTGTGGTATTCTTTACCTAAGGAGATCTCCTGCAAAGATAGCCATCTCTCATGGTTATCCAAATTTGGGAGGGGAGCTGATGCACATCTAATGCTGATAGTAAGGAGCAGCAAAAAAATATGCTGAAAAAGCTATATCTACCTTGTTTCTCCCATCGGTATTTCTCTGCATCTGTGACAGATTTATTCATTCTTTTTCTAAATTATTTAATTTCCATTTAGGTATGTAACGAAAATGTCTTGTGCAATCCTTTATTTTTCTTCATAAACCATGTACATAATTGCTTTGTGCTGATGTGCAGTCCAGATGACCTACTAGACTGGTTCATAAAGTGTTTTATGCAGTGGAACAGCACCGTACGCAACTGCATGCATAGAAGGGACCAGTTGCACAGGTGATTTGCTAATAGAAGACCATAGCATAGTGTGAAAGAGTAGCACAGTGTGAAAGAGTAACTGCAGAAGAACTGTAGGCAACTACACAGCCTAGAGCCCAAACACCATGTTATTTTGATGTATTGCCAACATTAAAAGAGCATTCATGTCAGCATTAAAAAAAAAAACACATTCCATTGCAGTGTACAGTGGAGACAAACATGTTAACCCAACTGCACCTGTTACGTCCCTCAGGTAGAGACACAAACAATATCATCCCACCAATGGATACACAAGAGTATCAAATTGTCTCATTACCATGGTGTATTAAGCATAGCTGCTCTGTCAGCATGAGCAAAAAGTTGCTTGAATTGCCCCTGCTCGTATCCACGGAACAGTAGGGCACCATCTACATAATACCATCATCAGTGGCTTTGAATGGAGAGTTGTGTGAATTTGAATGTAACCCATATATCTAAAAAAATATTGTCTGCCTTCTGGGGTTATGCCTGAAAAAGCTCTTGGGCAAAGTCATTCATGATATCCATAATTAGGTGTACAGGCAGCATTGCATGGCTAGCTTTCATTTAACAAAGGATTCTTCATGGCTGCAATATTAATGTGTTTGTTTTTTCAAAAGTGTGCAAGAAGAGTTTACTACTACTTTTATCATCCAGCCATTTTGGTCTTGCATATGTCGCTGCTCAGATCCATTAAGCTTAGTTATCTGCATGTTTGTGTCGAAAAGATTTCAGTTTTTAAAGTATGTATATGAGGTTTTTAATATATCTTTCTCATAATGCACTTAAATGAATCTTCATATAGCCAGTTTTTGTATGTTAGGGAAGATCAGTGACCTTTTTTTTTTTTTTTTTTTTTACCTTTTTTTCTAGTAAGGAAGTGGCCATGTTGTGTAGCTTCTTGTTGGGACTTGGTGACAGCTGCTTCAACACCCAGTTAATCAGTATCTTGGGTTCTCTCTTCTCCGAAAGCAGTGCCCCAGCTTTTGCCATCTTCAAGTTTGTCCAGGTAAGGACTGAGTGCTGAAACAGTAGTGTACGAGCACTTACATGTGTGTCTGTGTGAGTTTAGCACCACACACAAACTTAGGCTTTCACTGTAGTTGAATTCAGTCAGAATGCAGGTAACATCTGTTAAAAAGTCTTGTTTATTGAGACTGAGCCTGAGTGTTGGTATACTCGCATGTTAGTGCTGCTTACAGAGTTTGCTTGGCATTACTGAGATTTTACATTGATGTTGTAGGCTACAAGAAATTTGTTCTGATATCATTTGAAAATGAAACCTTTTATCTCATTTTGTTATCTACCTCAAAAGAAAGTAAATGCACTATCATTCACTTTCTTTTATGTAAAATCCATCTACACTTTCTGCTCTATATCCTTCTATAAGATCAGGTTTTGTTCACTTTTTCCATTGGTAATTTACTGTCATCCTGTAAAGTTAGAGAACTGAACACAGTCTTAAATTACATACATAAGGCTCTAAGTTGTGGACATGTTCATATTACGTATAGATCTTCCTACAGTGACTTTATTACTCTTATTCTGGGATAAGGATGGAATATCCCTGACAGAGCCAACATTTTTGTAAGACGATTTGGCAGTAATATCAGGTGCCATTGCATGCAATAATGTAAAAATTAGCATGCACTGTATAATGCATCTTAGTACCATGCAGACTTGGTTTTAATTTTTCTGAAACTTTGTTGTAACTATCTGTAATCCATTAGAAGCTAGATTTTATCTGTATGGGAATAGCCTTGTGTCAGAATTTTCTATTTCTGCAGAAGCATTCGTCATTGGGTGTTTAATCCAGCACGTCATACAAAGAGATGTGCTTAATGTTGAACTGAGGGTCATATAAAGAGAACATCCTATGCCAAGTAGCAGCATACCCCATTTGTTCTTTTCTGCCATTAGAACAGTCAGCAGTTTTTGTAATTTTAAAGTTTCTAAGTGGCGCATTCTAAAATTCAGAAATTAAATAATACATTGCTGAATTTTAGAATGTGTCTTCTTTTCTTGACTGTTTTGTAACTGCAGAAAGAAAATGATTTCATGCAATGAATGTGATATCTGTGCACCATGTCTAATTAAAACGTTATTTGACTGTCAGTAAAGTACCACCACAGAGAAATATTCCAGAAATTTCTATAAGGCAGCTGATAAGCTCTGATAACTGAGCTTGCTGCTCTTTGACAGTGCCCTGAAACAATGGACCTGGAGTTTTTGAAGAATTTGAAAAAAACTTTAAATCTTTTACAGTATTTAGAGAATTAATCATTTCAGCAAAGATGCCCCCCCCCCTCCCGTTACACTTACTGTGCTAAGAGGCACTGTACATCTCTCTCAGGGCCTTGAATGAATCATGTCAAATATTCTCACATCTCAAATATTTCCAGTCCATCAGCAGACAGTCATTGCTGTTTTTGGGACTTAGAGGTGGTTATATGAAGACTGTCAGAAGTTCTCCAGCTCAAGATGCAGTTCACAATGCACAATAGACTGAAAGCTGACAGAAAACATTTGCAAAATGCATCTAAAATCCCAGCTTTCACACAATAGAAACATAGAACCAGTGTGTAGGGAGGGAGCTTTGACCTACTCCTTACTTTGGAGTAACCAATGTTTAAAAGTTTAAAATGCAAGACAATGTAGCAAAACGTTGTGGTGTCAAACTTTCACATGCAACTTGTAGGATAGCTCTGCTTTAGTCCAATATACCTCATCCAGTTATGTTACATTCTGCATCCTTTTCTAAATGCCTAGGCTTGCTTGAGTTGAACATCTTTGTACCCCTGTAATAAAACTGCTCAGCAAATGTGATTGATCAGCAAATTTCAGTGCAATTCATCACAACCTTTGCATAAAAATTTGAACTGTAGCAAAATCCTGTAATTTGTTTCCAGTACTAAGTATAACACCTTTGTATGGTGGTCTTGGAGTTGAAATGTTTACTATACTGGAGACTTCACCTTGTACTGAAGAACCATAACTAGGTACTCAGTCACCCTGTGTTGTTCCCTGATCAGAAAAAACAAAACAAACAAATAGGTTCTTTTGTACTTGAGGACTATGGAAATCCAAAAAAAAAAAAAAATGCTCTTTTTCCTTTGAAAACTGTAGCACACCACTAGCTACAAATGTAACCGGCACCTCGATACAATATTAAATACCACACACAAAGAGCTAAAGTTTTTCAGCCCTGACCCCAAATGCAGTATCAGCATTCATTTCTGAATGTTTGTACTGCACTCCACATAATGCAGGTACTCAAGTCACTCTACGACAAGTACAAATATGACTCTGTCATTGTCCATGTTGGAGTGAATGACTTGAGACATACCTCCCTGGACTACTTGAAAAGAGACATGGAAGAGCTCTCGGATCATGTGGCCCAGGCAGGTATGACCCTAGCCCTGAGTAGCATCCTGCCTTCACCCAGAATGATACCACAATATAAAGACAAAATGATTGACTTTAACAATTGGCTTCTGGTGTCATTCAAAGGGGATCCAATATCTGTCTGCCTGGGATGACATGATCGATAGACCACTATGCTTTGCCAGAGATGGTCTACACCTGTCGCCCCTGGGATTCAGGTTACTGGCTAAGGCTCTTGTCACCCCTATAGTGCCTGTTTCAGGTAAAGTTCAAAGGACAAAACCACCACCTTAACATGTACAAGCATGCAAATTCTAAAGGTAATGCTACTCAGTGCTTGAAGTCTAAACCTCAAAATGCACACTCTCGAGGCACTCTTAAAAATGGAGAACATCAATATCTGTGCAGTAACTGAAACCTGGTTCAAGGCTCCAGAGAGCACCCCTGCAATACCAGGCTACAAACCCAGACCGAAACACTAAAGGTGGAGTAGTGTCCGTATTCACATCACCAGGCTAGTTGCCCAACGCAATGCATCTGAAATTCTCCAGGTGCAACTAACACTAGGTAAGACTGTAATCCAAATTGTAGCTTGCTACAGATCCCCCACCATGCCCCAAGATTCTCACTACACCTTTCTAAACATACTGTAAAATATTAAGATACAACCAAACACCCTAATACTGGGTGATTTCAACTACCCTGCCATTAACTGGGAAAACTACTCGTGTGCCAACAGCTTTGCCCAACGGTTCTTGGAATTCATAAATTCCAATGCCCTGGATCAACTAATCCATAGTCCCACCAGGGGCTCCAATATCCTAGACCTGGTCATTACCAACATGGGAAATCGATGCTCCACACCTATGGTCACCCCCTCGTTGGTCAGGTCTGACCATAAGCTAATCATCCTTAACATCCACATCCCACTCCCACCCCCCAGTAAGGAAACCTCCACAAAAAACTTCTCAAAAGCCAACTTTATGCTACTCAAGTCAGAAGTGACGACCTTCATGACACCCATGCAGACGGGAACTGAAAGTTCGACTGCTGAATCCTACACTAAGGCACTGTACGAGCACATCCACTCATGCATGCATCGTGCCATCCCAAATAGAACCAAGATGCTCTCCTCCAAAAAAAGGAAGGCAATCTGGTGGTCCCCTGCTATAAATAAACTTTGCAACAAAAGGAAGAAACTGTTGCAGAAAAGAGGAAAATCCCAGGATGCAAAAAACTCCCTTACCAGCCTCAGTAAGAAGCTGAGATCGCTCATAAAATCCTCCAAAGCTAGTTATGAAAATAAAATTGCCAGATATTCCAAAGACAACCACAAGGCATTCTATAACTATGTCAAGAATCTAAATGGCAATGCTCAGATCTGCTCTGAGCTACAACAGAATGGCATTAAATATACTGATCCCAAGGATATTGCCAATATCCTGGCAGATCAATTCAGGCCAACTTCACCCCACTCTCACCCCCTAAATGGCCCATCTCAATACCGGAAGATTGCCAAAGCTAAGAATACAGCATCCATGGGATCAGATGACATCCCGGGCTGTGTATTACATGAGCTACAAAATGAACTGGCACCTCAATTAAGTGTCATGTTTAATCATAGCCTCACCTCAGGCTTCTTGCCCACTGAGGGGCGCACAGCTACAGTTATCCCACTCCACAAGGGGGAATCCACCTTGGATCCCGGGAACTACTGCCCCATCAGTCTGACGAGCCTGATCTGCAAGGCCATGGAACGTATTATCATGGAACTTATAAACAAAGACATTGGCAACCTTCAAACACTGGGCTCCACCCAGTTTGGGTTCGTGAAGGGCTGATCTTGTCTCCTGAACCTGATTGACTTCTTCGAATCAGTCTCCAGAGCCATGGACGAGTGTAAGGTGGTCCACACAGCCTATCTAGACCTCAACAAGACCTTTGACACCATCCCCCACTCTGGGTCATAGATAGGGATTAATGCCTAGCTTAGTAAGTCTATGTCACTCGATGGGTTGCCAACTGGCTTACTAACAGAACCCACACTGTAAAAGTAGCCGACTTCAAATCCAGCTCCAGACAAGTGACAAGTGGAGTATCTCAGGATTCTGGGACCTCTCTTGCTTGGCATCTACTTCTCTGAAGTACAGGCCAACACTAAGGGACTCTGGCCAATAAAGTTTGCAGATGATGACTGCAAACTGGGAGCCATTACTGAATCCCCAAATGATGTGGATACTCTACAAAAGGGCCTTACAGAAACAGATGATTGGTGCCAGAGCCATGGGCTCAAGCTCAATGCCAAGAAATGTATAGATCTCCCTTTTGGGAAAAAACATGTACCCATGAATTACCACATAGGTGGCAGTACACTAAACACCGAAAGTGTGATAAGAGACTTAGGGACACAGGTGGACAGTGGTCTCGCCTTCGATAACCCCATCACCACAACAGTCAGGAAATCCTATGTGTGGCACACCTCATCACTAAGGGCTTTTCATCCAGAAAAAAGGAGGTCATTGTCCCACTGTACCCATCCCTCATTAGACCCATTATAGAATACAATGCGCCATTTGGTATGTACCTCTCAAGACATCTGCAACAACTGGAAAGGCCGCAGAAATACCTCACTAAAAGAATCACAGGCCTAAAGCAGATGCCCTATGCTGACCACCTTTAATAACTCGAGCTATACTCTGTCACACATAGTCTACTCAGAGGCGATCTCTGCTTAACATACAAGGCCATGTCAAACCCAGAGCTGTTGGACATGCTACACTTAAAGAAATCCCAATCCCTCAGAGCCACACGCTCCAGGGATCTGAACCTTGTCATCACAATAAACAAAACATGCTGGAGGGATAGGTTCCTGACCCAGAGACTCCCCCAGACTCTGGAATAGACTGCCCATACATGTCAAGCAGAGCACCTCTTTGGCCCTCTTCAAAAGGAACCTTGACGATTGGATGGGAGAAAAGAAATTCACCCCGGGGATCACGTCAGTTGTCCTGCTAGACAGGGGTCCATGGAAGTAAATAATGTGGGAAGAAATAGCCAGGGAATTGTTATAGCTAGGCTTGTATAGGCCCTAGGGTCGATAGCCTAGTGCTAACCTCTGAACTACAAACAGAGGAGCTTTTGCCTGTTGTGCCCCCTAACACCTTGCTCCTGGGGTGACTGCCACCTTTGCAATACTTTGGCTATGTCTCTGCCCTGCTGATTGTTTTTATATGATCTTCAAAAGTTGAGATTTTTGCAGTCTTTGCTTTTTCAGAATGGCTGGAAGTTCTGTATTCAGGTTTTATAGCTTTGAAGAAATCCATTCATCCAACTCCTTTTCCCCCTTTACATAATTTTTGATTGCTTGAGCCAGAACTCCTAGTACTGTGGCATAAAACATTGTTCTTCTCTTAGCTTTGGCATACCTTTAGTTTTTTTTTTCATTTTTGTTATTTTATCCTACCTTCTTTTATTATTGTCAGGTTCTGGCATTGGTAATGCAGGATTCACTTTTAGCTGCTGTGATTTGGTCATGAGAATGAAGTCCCAAGTGATCAGACTAAGCCAGCCTTGGGTAAATCCTGCATTACTCTCAAATGAACATGGCTTATTGCTATTATACAATGTTATTATTTAAAAACAATATTTCTTATGCATTTGAATAATGTCATTGTACGTTCATAGATCAGTTTCTTTCCACCTCTTCTTGGCAATCAGATAAATAATTGATGGACAGCACATGCGTAAGGCATTTAGGTGCCGACACTTGCATAGTGTATCAGTAAAACACAAGCATCCAAGTAAAACACACTGTAAGAATAATAGAAACCTTCAAAGTGCCATTTGTGGAGCATTTCAGTGTATCGCTTATTTTTGCTAGGTGTAATGTTTGGTTGCTTGCACTTTACGTTTGCAATATATCAGGCTATGGTAGACTGACTTCTTCCTGTAGGTAATGTTGGATTTGCAACAGGCACACTAATTGCTCTGTCCAATCAGCTTGTGTGCGTTTAATTACAAATAAGATTAATTATACAAATAAGCCTTAAAAATATGGGTCCCAAGTTTTCTAGTAGCAATAATTTTATCTAGGCATATATAGGTTCACTTACTCCAACAAGCTCCAGTGAAAGTGTTTCTCTCTCCCTCCATTTTCTTTCCACTGTTCTTGTATGCTGTCTCCCCAGCTAAAGAAAGCTCTTTTAGTTCATGCTCGTCTCAAAGCATTTTGTTTCCATTCTTTGATGGCGAAGGCAGTAGAAACATTTCATTATGCTGCAGAAGGTAATTGGCTAGCTTTGTGTTAAAGAAGAATTTCACTCAATAGCAA